>NW_026606136.1:5222500-5490000 GCF_029834395.1 Sorex fumeus
GGGTAGGGCATTTAGGGCATTTGCATTGCACCTGGCGGAGCCAGGTTCGATCCTCAGCACCACATATGGTTCCCGAACTCACCAGGAGTAATTTTTGAGCACAGAGCCATGAGTATGGTCTAAGCACCGCCAGCTCTGTGGCTCATCCCCACCTCCCCCAAATAATAGCACAGAATGGTGTCAAACATACTTGGGCAGATAGAGTGGTCCTGATTCCATTTACCCCTTCCTCACCCGTCCGCAAGAGGAACTGCTGCCCCTCTGGCAAGAGCGCCCCCTGGGCACCAAAAGAACCCCTGAAACTTCTACTGGAAAGTACTTTGATGTAAAATTGGGGAGGAGGGGGAAGCAGTGAGAAAGGAAAACAAGGATAGTCTAATCACATTTAAAATTTACCTGATTTCTTTTATTCAATATGCCAGACACAGTAACAACCAAGTCTCCAATGGAGACGTTACTGGGCCCGCTCGAGCAAATCGACGATCAACGGGAGGGCCTTTACCTTTACCTTTACCTTCTTTTATTGTAAATGGTACTTTTCAGAATAAAAACTGCATTGGAAAACGTCAGTAAGGGACTGGGAAGCTAGTACAGGCAGTAAGATGTTTGTCGTACATGTGGCCAGCCCATTCCAGCCCCAGCACCGCATCTGGTCCCCTGAGCACTGCCAGGCGTGAGCCCCAACATCCAATCCCCTCACCAAACCCAGTAAGAATTATGCTCCTCCCACTGAACAGACCACACAAGTCGTGCTGGTTACTTACACTCACCATGGTGTTCTTCCTGTGATGTTTCTAATGGGTCAGACTCATGCATTTCTTCATTTCTACAATACACAACTCATCACAAACTTAAATGCGTAAACAACAGCAACAAAACTGGTGTTTGGTTGGTATTCATATTCATGAAATTTGATGAGTGAGGATCATGTGTTCATTTGTTCGGTTTTGCGAAACTGTACTAAAATAACTAGGTAATCTTCATTTCACATTAATCTTATTTTTAACGTAATGACAGATCACACTGAGTTCTGGTTTCTACTGAGAAAATCTCTAGTTTCTCCTGAGCTTTTCTCAGTACAAACTGTCTATGTGTTGGTCAGGAGGAACTCCTTAAAGCTCTTCAACCCAGTGGATGAATAAATAGCAGTACTCCTACATTAAAAAAAAAATCTTCAATCACCAGACACAGTGTTTGGGCTGGCTGTGACCACTACCTGCCTGCACAAAAGCCTGAAGGGGTATTTGACAAATTTGTTGGTCTTCCCATGTTTTTGTTTTTTTGTTTTGTTTTTGTTTTTGTTTTTTTTTTTTGCTTTTTGGGTCACACCTGGCGATGCACAGGGCTTACTCCTGCCTCTGCACTCAGAAGTTACTCCTGGCGGTGCTCAGGGGACCATATGGGATGCTGGGAATCGAACCCGGGTCGGCCGCGTGCAAGGCAAACACCCTACCCGCTGTGCTATCTCTCCAGCCCCAGTCTTCCCATGTTTTATGTGTAAAATCAAGTGGTTGTTTTAAATGGTCTCCAAGGTCCTATGCCGTGCTCTATATTCTATTCTTGTTACCCAAAATGTCTGCAAACAGCTACATATGAATGCTTCCACCAAAAAAATGAAGCTCACTTACTTGAAATAATCACTATGAATTTCACCACCTATTTGGGGGAGAGAGAAGTAATGTTTTCATATTAGTTGCTTAAATGTTTTGCTATCTTTTCTTTAATAAGTGAACAACTTTAAGGGGCTGGAGAGATAGTACAAGCCATGTGCAAGATGGGGCGTTTATTTTGCACACAGCCAACCTGAGTTCAATCCCCAGCACCCCATCCCCTGAGTCCCAACCAGGAGTGACCTCTGAATGCAGAGTCAGGCGTAAACCCTGAGCACTGCTGGGCATGGTCCCCCAAATAAATCACTGTCACTGTCACTGTCCTCCCATTGTTCATCGATTTGCTCGAGCGGGCCCAGTAACATTGTGAGATTTGTTACTGTGTTTGGCATATTGAATATGTGACGAGTAGCTTGCCAGGCTTTGCCGTGCGGGCGAAATATTCTCAATAGCTTGCAGGGCTCTCTGAGAGGGGCGGAGGAATTCAACTCGGGTCAGCCGTTGTCGGCCGCGTGCAAGGCAAACGCCCTACCCGCTGTGCTATCGCCCCAGCCCAAATAAATGAATAAACAATTTTCTACCATGAAGAGTCCAAAAGAGTTAAGAAAATTAAGTAACAAAAACACTCTGGAAATATTAGGGGGACACTACTCATTCTTTACTGCACCCCAAATTTATATTGCTATATTTGATTTACATTTGTTTCCTTTTAAAGAAAATTATTATATTGTCAGAAAACTATGGAGGAAAAAGTTGTGTTTGATGTACTTTTTTACTGTAGATTTATGTCACAGTATGGGCAAGTTGCCTCTTTATAAATAGTATAAAGCTTCGGTATTTCAACAGCAATCAATTTTATCTTCTTCTCAAGAGATAAAAGTTCTATTTGAGATGAATAGTAACCACATTCAATGATTTCTAAATATTGACTACCTGTTTTAGTTATATTTGTTTAACCCTTACATTGATCATTTAACAATACAACTAACCTCTTCTTAGAAAAAAATTATCTTTTATAAATGACAATATATTGCTAAGAAATATTGTTTAATGTTTTACTTTTTTTACTTGTTACTTCTATCAACATTTATTACATACTAGGACTATTCTGTAAACTTTATAAAGTATTTAGGAAGACAAGTTGAGAGAAAGAGAAAGAAAGCAAGAAAGCAAGAAAGGAAGGAGGAAGGGAGGAAGGGGGGAAGGAGGGAGGGAGGAAGGAGGCATGGAGGGAAGGGAAGGGTGGGCAGAGCTCAATGGCCCATGGGGGACAGCCCTCAGAGTCTGGTCCGTCATTGCTACCTTCTCAGTGGTTAAGGGAGAAAGGACCACTGCAGGAGAAAGGCTGGAAAGGAGTGTGGACTGTGTTTCTTGAAACAGTTCACATCTGAAATCTTCCTAAGGAGTCAAAGAGAAAGCACCAGAGTTAACTTGTCTTAACTCATGGCTGACCTTGGTTCTGGTTCTATCCCTGGTACAGCATATGGTCCCCTGAGCACCTCCAGGAGGGATCCCTGAGCACAGAGCTAGGATTAAGAGTTGAGCATTGCTGAGTGTGGCCACCTGTAAAGAATGATAAGCTCCTCTTAGAGTAGGGGTCTCAGGCCTGTGACCTCTGCCCTTTGAGGCTCCAGTCCCATCACCCCTTCTGTTCCACATCCTACAGATTGGTGGTGCCTTTGTTCATCACACAGGTCAGGGCCTGCGGGACAACTGTGCCTTCGCATCTGCGCCAACTCAGGGCAGGCAGCAGCATCTCGGAGCAGAAGAACACCCCAGCCATTGTATGAAGGAGGAGAATGAGGAAGGCAGGGGAGACAGGCACCTGGTGTGCCTGGGCGCAGGCAGCACCCTCTCTGGGAGGCGCTGTTACAGGGACTCACAAATCATCCTGTTATTCGTCGATTGCCTCGAGCAGGCGCCAATAACGTCTCCTTCATCCTAGCCCTGAGATTATATTCAAGGCTCTTTAGGAGAATGAGACCCATCAATGTTACTGGTATTTGGCATATTGGGTACGCCACAGGGAGTTTGCCAGACTCTGCCGTGTGGGCAGGCTACATTCGGTAGCCTGACAGTTTGTCCAAAGTAGGAATGAGATAATAAGATGTCATAATAAGATGTCATCGGGAGCTGAGTTTTATAGTCTCTGAGTCTTGGTCGTTGATGGGATTACACGGTGCCAGGGGGCCAGTTGGTGGGTGTGACCCCCGCCTACTGGAATTTGGAGGATCTGGGTGGAGGATGCTCGGCCCAAATCTGAGTAGGCTTGGAGATCTCTGCCCCGGAACCCGCGTGACTTTGTCCCTCTGCCAGTACCTTCATGTGTGCGGAGAGTGGTCTCAGCATGGTGGTGGCTGGTTCTGGAGGTCTTTGACTGCCGGAGCCCTGGTCGGGGTGGGGAGGAAAGCTCAACCCGCTCCCCTCCAAGGGGTCCCGGCGAGCGAGGACAGTCAGGCGCGGGGGCAGGAGACAGGGACTCAGTGAGTGGGAAGGCACAGCAGGCACGGCCGAGGCAGCAGCTGAAGGTGGTGCTTCCCCGAGGACTGCTGCTTTTGGGGGATGGTGGTTTCATCCCAGTGACAGGAATGAAGCCAGTCCACCCGATGACAGGAGCCCCGATGGCGCATCCTAAAGTTGGGCAGGGAAAGCAGGAATCCCACTTGGACCCCGGGTTCCACAGCCCCTGTCTGCCTGCTCAGCCGTCTCAGGCGCCATCTGGTTGACACCGCTCTGGATCTGTCAGACGCAGGAGTGACGGAGCAAAGTCGTCACTTGATGTCATTTTGCCCGACTCCGAGAAACTGTTGATTCCTAAAAGCACATACAAAATGAAATAAATGTAGCTTGCCCATATTGCATAGGTGGGACCAAGGACCGTCATAGACTCGCTTTGCTGCTGTGCACCAGGCCCTGAACGGCCATCCTGCAGGCCCCACCATGCGCATGGGCAGCTGGGGTGCCTCTGAGGGGCCCGTGTGAGTCCCAGGTCCATCCATGCAGCTCTGAGTCTGAGGACAGCTGTTCTCACTGAGGGACCCCAACGTGACCCCCAAAGTCTGACACTGCTGCACTGCTTCTTGGGGAGTCAGTAAGGTATGGGTAACTCCTTATTGCTCGGAATCTGGCTGTGCTGGGTGTCTCCTCTGGCCGCGGTCGGTCGGCACAACTACATCGCTGGTCCCATGGAAGAAGCCTGTGCACACCTCAGGCATGCTCCCTTTACTTCCCAGGAAACCCACAGGACTGGGAGGAGGAGGGTGGGCATGTTGGGAATGTGTGTGGGTTGGAATTATGTGCATGGAAATCATCGTGAATAGTATTATAAATCACAGAACCTCAATCAATCCCAAAAAAAGTTTAAAAAAAAAAAAGGAACTCCTTATTTTTATTTCTTTAAATCACAGTAATTTTAATAAGATAAAATACATTTTTAAAATGCAATGTACATTTTAACAATTGACCTTCTATTTACATTTTATATTAGCCGAAAGTAAATAAAGTTTCTATTATTCAGAATCTTTACTATTGGTCTTCTGATATGACTTTTACAAAATGTCAGTAATTACCACAAGGTTATTGTGGATGACCCAATCTAATAAGACAGAGGTTGAAACAATCACTTAGAATTGGCCAGTCTGAGTTTAAAGACGTTTCTAGTTAAAGTGCTAGCAATAGTTGACAAGGGTTTTTGTTTGTTTGTTTGTTTGTTTTGCTAAAAGTAACCTAGAGGCACAATTTAAAGTGAAAAAAATCATTTCAAAAGACAAGGAAAAACTTTTGTTGTATGTCATGTTTAAAAACAAAATTTGTGGGGCCAAAGCAGTAATACAGGGGTTAGTGCATTTGCCTTTACACGGCCAAACTGGGTTTAATCCCTGGGATCCCACATGGTCTCCAGAGCACTACAAGGAGTGACTCCTGAGCGCAGAGCCAGGAGTCAGCCCTGAGCATCGCTGAGTATGCCCACAAGCGAGAGAGAGAGAGAGAGAGAGAGAGAGAGAGAGAGAGAGGAGAGAGGAGAGAGAGAGAGAGAGAGGAGAGAGGAGAGAGAGAGAGAGAGAGAGAGAGAGAGAGAGAGAGAGAGAGAGAGAGAGATTTAGTCAATAAAACCAAGGGGAAAAAAGGTTGAGAGTCTATAGTTCACTCACTGTGTTCTTAGTCAAACAATGATAAACATTTCTTTTGGGGGGCAGGGGAAAGGGGGGGTCACACCAGGTAATGCTCAGGGATTACTCCTGGCTCTGTGCTCAGGAATTACTCCTGGAGGTGCTCAGGGATGCTATGGATCAAACCCGGGTCGGCTTCGTGCAAGGCAAACACCCTCCCCGCTGTACAATATCACTCCAGCGCTGATAAAGATTTCTTTACCTGTTGGCTATACTGGATACACGGCGTCGTCTAAAGGCAGTGTGCTGTATGCCACGTGCCTATTGGAGAATGCAGAGACTCCAACCGGTCACTTCTTTGGCTTCCCTGCCAGTCTCTTGGTTGGGCAGTCGTAGAGGTAAGTCCCCCCTGCTATACTGTGCATTCAACCTCTGTCCCTTAGTCACAGCTTGTGAGTTTTTAACCCGCAAACAAATTCAGTTTTGCTCCCCACATATATTTTTTTTGTGGGAAGGAGTGTTTGGGCCATACACAGCAGTGCTCAGGGATTACTCCTCGTTCTGCATTCAGGAATCATTTCTAGCAATGCTCAGGGGACCGTGCGGGGTGCTGGGTGCTGGTGAGTGAACCCAGGCTGGCCGCATGCAAAGTGAGTGCCCTCCCTGCTGTATTATGGCTCCAGCCTGTTCCCTATGTCTGGTCCCTGGAAACCACCACCCTCTGCTCTGTGTGTGTGTGTGTGTGTGTGTGTGTGTGTGTGTGTGTATGCGCACTTTTTAACATCACTCGACTTCTGCATCCTCCACATTGGAATGGGATCTGGCATCTTGGTCTTGGTCTGATTTTGCTCACCTGGCCCACGTGATCACAGTCCATTTGAGGTCCTTTCCTGGGCTGGATAATGTTTGTGTGCATTTAACCCCCCATGCACTGGGTGCTCCTGTATCTTGTGCAGTGAATGACGCTACAGTGGCAGTGGGAGGCACACTGCAATCTCTTCAAAGTCCTGTTTCCGTTTCCTCTGGATTAGTCCCCAGAAGCAGAACTGCTGGGTTCTATATTAGAACTGTTTTTAATTTGGGAGGAACCTTCATTTTAAATTATTGTTTCTACTTTTGGTACATCTACACAATGGAGTACTATGTAGCTCTTAGAAAAGATGAAGTCATGAAATTTACATACAAGTGGTACAATATGGAAAGTATCATGCTAAGCGAAATGAGTCAGAAAGAGAGGGATAGACATAGAAAGATTGCATTCATCTGGGGGATATAAAGTAACAAAGTATGAGATTAATACCCAAGAATAGCTGAGATCAGCACCAGGAGGATTACTCCATAACTTAGAGGCCAGCCGGGTATCCTAGAGGAAAGGGCTGTTCAGATAGAGAAGGGAGCACCAAATAAAGGATGTTTGGAGGATCCTCCCAGGAGGGGAGATGCATGTCGAAAGTAGACTATGGACTGAACATGTTTGCCACTCAATGCCTCTTTTGCAGACCACAACACCCAAAAGGAGAGAGAGAACACAGGGGATTGCCCTGCCACAGAGACAGGGGGGATGGGGGGATGGGGGTGGGAGGGATATTATCCATGGTGGTGGAAAATGGGCACTGGTGGAGGGATGGGTATCTGATCATTGTATAATTGAAACCAAAGCACAAAAAATTGTAAATCTACAACTTTAAAAAAAATAAAATAAAATAAAGGGAAAAAATGGAAAAAGAAAATCTTAAAAAAAAAAAAAAAAAGGGCGCTGGTGGAGGGATGGGTACTTGATCATTGTATAACTGAAATCCAAGCACAAATTTTGTAAGTCTGTAACTGTACCTCATGGTGTTTCACTAATAAAAAAAAATTAAAAAAAAAAAATTATTGTTTCTACTGACAAATTTTATATAAATACTTACCCGCACAGCAGAGCCTGGCAAGCTACCCGTGTTGTATTCGATATGCCAAACACAGTAACAACAAAAGTCTCCAATGGAGATATTACTGGGCCCGCTCGAGCAAATCGATGAACAACGGAGGACAGTGACAGTGACAGTGACTTACCAAAATATAAATAAAACCTGATTTTGTAGTCAGCAGGTTGAAAACGCAGTGATAACAAATACTGGAAGTAAATTTCTGTCAACCAGTAGTTATTATTATTATTATTATTTAAATTTTTTGGTTCAGAGGCCACACCTGGCAGTGGTCAGGGCTTACTCCTGTCTCTGCATTCAGCATCACTTCTGGCTGACTCTGGGCACCATATCAGGTTCCAGGGACCCAACCCTGGGTCAGCTACATGCAAGGCAAGCACCTACTCACTGTTCTATTGCTCCGGCCCCCCAATGTGTAGTTTTTATTGATAACATTTTTTAGTGATCTAATTTGTATGTCCAAAAAGGAAAATAATTCTTCATTTTTCACTTTTACTTAAACCCTTCTGATTAGCAGATTTGTGAGTAAATGGACTCATATGTGGGTGGTTGATAATTAAAATTTCCTTCATCTTTTAAAATTCTTTGGGTTTAAATAAATCAGTGGCTATCATGGCAATGTTTAGACAGAAGACTAGACAATTCACATGAGAAATGAAAAATGGACTCAATCATTCGATGCCATCCAAATGTTTGGCATCTGTAGAAATTCCTTCTGAATGACTAGCTCAGATTTTTACAAAATATTTCTGTAAAGATGACCCTGAGAATATGCTTGTGTATGTGTAACCCTGAGAATAGGGTAAAAGTTAAGTTGAAATAAATCTTTTTTTTAAATTTTTATTAGTGAAACACCATGAGGTACAGTTGTAGACTTACAAATTTTTTTAAAGTCTTGATGGTTTTATTTAGTGTACCATAAGTCGAAAGTTATGGTAGTAACTGTGTAGAACTGTCTGGAATTTAGACAATGCTTTCCACTGCTCACTAGTGGATGACAAAGTTTCTAGTGACAATCTGCAGGCAGATAGACTTATAAATTTTTGTGCTTGGGTTTCAGTTATACAATGATTGAGTATCCATCCCTCCACCAGTGCCCATTCTCCACCACCAATGATCCCAATATTCCTCCCATCCCCCCATCTCCCATCCCACCCCCTCTGTGGCAGGGCATTCCCTTTTATTCTCTCTCTCCTTTTGGGTGCTGTGGTTTGCAAAAGAGGCATTGAGTGGCATCATGTTCAGTCTATAGTCTACTTTCAGTATGCATCTCCCATCCTGGGAGGATCCTCCCAACACCCTTTACTTGGTGCTCTGTCCTCTATCTGAGCTGCCTTTTCCCCTAGCATGTGCGGCTGGCCTCCAAGTCATGGAATGAGCCTCCTGGAACTTATCTCTACTATTCTTGGGTGTTAGTTGCCTATTTTATTACTTTATATTCCCCAGGTGAATGCAATGTTTCTGTGTCTGTCCCTCTCTTTCTGACTCATTTCACTTTCCATGTAGTACCACTTGTATGTAAATTCCATGACTTCATCTTTTCTAACAGCTGCATAGTACTCCATTGTGTAGATGTACCAAAGTTTCTTTAACCAGTCATCTGTTCTCAGGCACTTGGGTTTTTTCCAAGTTGAAATAAATCTTAAATGTGCTAAGAGTGTTTGCTATTTAAGAATTTGGGACTAATTTTTTTAATAAGCACTTCACAAGAAAAATCACCAGTCTGGGGGTATGCCTAAACTTTTTTTCATTATGTAGAAATAGAATTCTTAGAACAATTGTGAATATTTCAGAATTATTTTTATTTTTCTGCATTGTTATGATAGTTTGCTAGCATTACCGTTTAAGTCACAGTGAGCTACTTAAGAAAACTATAGCATTTGCAGACAGACAGTGATATCCTATTTATTGCATGGAATTCTGTACTTCTTAACTCTACCATGGCCAAGACCACTCTAATTAGAGTTTAGGTCTGGGACCCAAGGACAGCAGATTGAGGGAAAGATGGCAAAGTCCTTTCAGTCACTCAGTTAAATGCATTTCATTATTGTTATCATCATACGCTCACCACCCTTCTCTCTGCCTTCTGTGAGGGTGAAGGAGCCCGTTTTCCCATCATGTGCGTGTTTGAGTGTGTACTGTATCTATTTCTGACTTTTCTGTGTGTATTTCCAGAGAAGGTTGGATGACAGAGGCCAGAGAGAGCAGAGGAGTCTTCCCACACTCCATCCTACTGGGACTTAGAGACTCAGCTCGAAAATTCTCTTCCAACAGCCTGTATCCCACCCCAGAGGCCGCTGGTGGCAGTCGGGCTGCTACTGAAGTACTGATCTAGGTTATTTCTTGTACAAATGGCTCACTCGACTCTCTCACACACCTCGCCGAAAATGGAGGCATCTTTGCCTCGGGGACAGCAGGACTTAGGGGCTGTCATGTCTTGTGTGACCAGGGCATGGCCCTTCCTGTTGTGATTCTCGATATGTCATTGGTGACTACATTGGCACTAAAGGCCAGTATTTCCAGGGCTTGGGGATCCCTGATCACTGGGAGGTCTGAGCATGCTGAATTAAGCCCCAGATATCTTCACTTCACCCAGAACAAAGCTGCTCTCACTGACCTCCACTCAATTGCGCACTTAGAACATAGAAGTTCACCATGGGGCTGACCAGGATGGATGCAGCACACTTTCACCTGGAAAATGTGTTCAGAGTAGGTGTTTTATAGGGCTACACAGCCAACCAGGCAGCGGGATCCAAGATTCAAGGGTGTTGATGTGCACCCAAGCCCACTCCCTGGCCCTCTGAGGATCTTCTGTGGACTTGACAAAGGTGTTGTGTAGCCAGACTGCAGAGAGAGGCTGACTCTACAAGAACAAGAGTTTGGAACCCGATCAGACAAGTGTTTGAGGGATTCCCGAGCTCTCCTAACTGTGTCCTGTGGCCACAGAAGGAACCCCAGGAAAGAGAGAGCCAGACCCGTGAATGGATCATCCTGCAGACACACTTGCCAGTGCCCTGTCCTCACATGGTCATTACCCTGACCTCGGCCTGGAGTGGTCGGCTTGCCAGAGTGATCAGGAAAATCGCAGTGCCTACAGGTGGTCAGCACCAGTCACACACCTTACAAGTATTTAGTGTTCTCTGCTCCTTTCTTAATGTACTGAGTGAAAGTGCACTGATCATCAGTGGGGAGCAGGGTGTGTCTGCTGAGAGGTGTGTGTGGCTTTGCAAGACACAGTCACTTAACAGTGTGTCAGCTGCACTGAGACAGGCATTGAATCCAGGTACTCAGATACTCTGAGAATCCCTTGGTTGCTATGGTAACCCTCTGTTCATTTATCCTTCCTGTTAAATAAAGCTTTAATTAGCACTAGATGTAATCTTTCTGCTGACCATGAAACTTCAATCTGGGGCTCTTATAGCCAGTTATTCCTGTTTAACTGTAGCAGTATTTTTCCTCTTCACTCTTTTATTGTTTTTTTTTCCAGTGTGAACATTATTGTGCTGGTGGCTCGCCCGAGAGCACAGTGTGATATGGTAGGTATACTTAACTATGAAAGAAACATACCCTCTGTCTCGACAAAGAATGAACCAGGACTTTCCTACCCATCTCTTGAGCAGTGCAGCTACCTCTGGGAGGCCCTTTCCACACTGTTCAGTGCCCGAACACTGGACCAGCTCACTCACTCTCCCTCTCTGTGTGTGTGTGACTCTGCCTCCATCTCGTCCGCTTAAATAATGCTCTGTTTACTTCAACCAGAACACAACTTGTTCATTCTGCCTGAAGATTCCACCGACAAGGTCTCGCTTACCAGGAGACCAGCACTGGTCTGTTAGTCAAGGACTCTGCTTGCTTGATCGGCCTTAGGGGTGTGATCGACCCTCTGACTCAGCACATCTTTGAGGGCCACCTTTTCCCTACCCTACACTAGAGGCTGAAACAATTCCCAATTTCAAAATAATAAATAAAAAGAGCATTAATTACTCTCACTAAAATCGAGAGTCCTGTGTGTGGCTTTGACAAAGTAAGTTGATTCTCTGGAAACATAACAACTTCAAATGGTCAGGAATGAGGCGGAACTTTGCTTCCCAAAGAGCCAATATTTTACAGAAAGCATTTGGTTCCCAGAAGAAACCCTTCCCTTTCCCTCACCCCCAAATAATGAAAGAATGGGAAAATATCCTCGGAGTAGAAGTGCCCATGCCAGTCTTGAACCACCTTCGGGGCACATGCAGTGTCACTCTCAGCTCAAACCTGAGCGTCCACGAGACCACCAGGACCACCGGCCAGGAGCTGCACATCCTCACAGCCTCAGGGTGATGTATTTTAAATTATGATACTAAATTCCACATGGCTGCTGCCCAAACTCACAGGACTTCTTCTGTGCAGACACTGATTTGGCTTCTGTTCTCTGACATCTGTATTTTTTGTACAATTTTTATAGTTAATGATCTAAAGTTATTAGCTCTATGAAATAAAATGTTCCTAAGGGATGATTTTAAAAATATTTACATTATAACCAAAGTTCTGATCACTCCAAATGCTCAGGGTTTTTTTTCCTTTGAGACCACTACGGTGGGCAGGGTATTTGGTAAACAGACACCTTTTGCCATCACTGACACCATTGGGCCTGATTCACAGCCAGGCCGGGGGCGACTCTTGCTGACATACTTCTGACTATGAATACACAGAAAGTAATCTAGGTGACCACATTCCCTTGAAGCAAACAGTAATTGCAGGGAGCATGTTGGGTGTTTTCTTTTGCTAAGTGTTTCCTTTGCTCTCTGGAGAGTTAAGAAAGCTCCAGTGGCCATTGATCCTAGATGCCTGTGGGGGTCCTTTGACCCTTAGCTGTGAACGTCTCTTAACACCTCCCTCCTCTCCTGCACAGCTCTCTGCTGAAAGATACTTGGGACCACCCATTGTCAGGGGTGGTGGGTGTTCCCTAAGATCCAGTCTTCCCTCTGATTCATAACTTCCACAGGTCCTGCCTCCATGGTCCCTACCTTCCATATGGGCCCTAAGTCCTATGGGCTCTACCTTCCATATGGGCCCTACCTTTCATGGGCCTTTCCTTCCAGGTGGACACTATCTTCCTATGGGCTGTACCTTCCATATGGGCTGTACCCTCCTGTCTGCTCGGGCTATTTGAGGTATTGCTACCCTCTTACACCTTTGAATGAGCTATTTTTCTACTTAAATTAGTTAAGTATTGCTGTCTTTTCAGAATTGTTTTTTATCTTACTTTTGTAATGTGTGTTTATGGAAAGCCTTCTGTACAGAACACTGGTGTTTAATTTGCAAATGTGCTCACTGAACCCCTGACATCAGGATTGGGGAAACTTTATATGCAGCTTCATAAGTCCGCCCAAAACTGTCAGTGTGTTTGTGTCAGGCCTGGTGCTCTTAAAATTTTTAATAAGAATTCCAGGTTGGGGGCTGGAGTGATAGTACAGTGGGTAGGACATTTGCCTTGTACACAATGGACCCGGGTTTGATTCCCAGCATCCCATATGGTCCCCTGAGCACCACCAGGAGTAATTCCTGAGTGCATGAGCCAGGAGTAACCCCTGTGCATTGCCAGATATGATCCAAAAAGAAAAAAAAAAAGAATTCCAGGTGGCATCTATGTAAAATAAAAGTTGTATCAAAAAGAGTAAGATTTTAGGGGGGATAGTGCCGCCAGCAGGTCAATCTCTACCTGTAAGGCAAGTGCATCAGCAGCCTGATGGCACCGTCAGACTTCCAGATACCCCAAAATTGCTGCTGTGCCTTTGGCCAGAACACAAAAACTTGGGGCAAAGTTTACCAAGAAAGTAAATGGCCAAAAGTTAGGTATGTGGGAGACACACCCACAAACCACCTCCGGCTCAGCTATATAATTGGAGGCAAGGCCTCTCTGGTTCCTGATGGAACTGCTTAACGGCCATGATCCCAGAGACTCAGAAACAAATCTCAGAACCCAAAGGCTTCTGGCAGAAATGCATCCTGTTCCTGCAGTAGGTTACTGGCGCTGGGCCACTCCAGGTGGGAATAGGTTTCGTGCCTTGGCCTGTTCCCCCTGGTGGCCTGGTGATCGCCATCTTCCAGAGGCCACAGGACAGTCAGGTTTGGGCCTGCAGTAATGAGACACGTGGGGCCTCACAGATGGGGGTGGAACTGGCCCTTTCCTCCCCATCTCAATGAGACCCCGAGTTGCCACCTACAAACAGTTTCTCTGGCTCCTGATCGAGCTAATTAACTGCCATGATCCCAGAGACTCCAAAACAAATCTCGAAACCCAGCGGCTTTTGGCAGAAATGCATCTGGACCGCATACAAGGTGGCCGCTGCCTCAGAGTTTATAGGAGAGCCAGGTATGAGCCAGCAGTGACAGGGCAACTGCAGTCTCATGGCTCCAGAGGAAAAAGGACTTTGTCCAGAGCCCGGCAACTTGTGGCAGAAAAGTGAATGGCCCATGCGTTAAACTATGGCGCCATGCCTCCCCGGGAGGGAAAGGGTGTTGCTCCCTTCTGCCTTACTCCACCCCCCCTCCCCCAGCAGCAAGGTGGCCGTCTCCTCAGGGCTTATTGGAAAGCCAGCAGTGATGGAGCAACTGCAGTCTCATGGGAAGGGGGGTGGTACCGGCTCGTCCTTCACGCCCTACTGAGGTCACGAGTTGCCCCCCAGAAGTGGCTCTGCAGCACAGCCATAACACCAGACACACAGAAACCAATTTTGTAATTATCTGGCTCTTTGCAGAAATCCAAAATCATTATATGATTCTCATAACCAGCTATAGAAAACAAAGTATTTCACAATGCCTTTCCAGCAATTCTGATTGTTGGGGGGGCGGGGAATTCTAAACAATAATGGTGCATCTTTTGTCAAAATAATGAATGTAATCAATGTAGAGAAAAGTTAAGTAGAAATCATCTGCCTCACAGGCATTGGGAGGGGTGGGAGGGGGGAATATTGGGGTTATTGGTGGTGAAAAATGAGTACTGGTAAAGGGAAAGGTGTTTGATCATTGTATGATCAAGACTTAGATCTGAAAGCTTTGTAACTTTTCCCACAGTGATTCAATAAATAAATGAGGAAAAAATAAATAAAATTATACCAAAAAAGGAGTAAGATTTTATTTCTATCAACGGTGAGTTCAAATTCAATAAGAAGACCATTTCTATCTCTAGCCCTCCTTCCCACCCGTCCTTTCTCTCTTGCTCTTCACAAATCATCCGTGTCTACCATGATATCTATCTGCTTCCATGCACCTGCACTCCAGGCCCACATCGTCACGACCCAGAAGAGGAGCTGGAAGGAGAACGTGGGTGCAGTTCTGCAGGTTCCTGAGCTCAGGCATGGAGAGGTCACTGCGAGTGGACAGAGAGAGTCTGTGCTGATGGGCCTGTGTCTGCGAGGGGACACGATGGTGAGAGGTGTGCAGACACCAGCAGGGAACACAGCCGGCAGGAGAGCCCAGAGGGTGTATGTCACAAAGTCAAAAAGAGGGCCCAGGATGCCAGTGACGACTGACCCACTCACAGGCCTGAGCCTGATCTTCGTGCCTTCAGAATCATCATCAGTGGAGTACAAGCAGTTCAGCTTGAGCTCTGAATCCCACGAGATGTTCGTTGGTTAAAGAACCAGATAAGAGGTGAGCTCCAGCCAGCAGGAGAAAGGCCTTGTCACCCACAGTGGGTGCGCCTCAGGGTACCCCTGCCCCAGCCATGACACCAGGGGACGCCGCCCTGGGCTGGTCCTGGCCAGCCTGCCAGGGCGCAGACGCTTCTGACTGGAGGCCAGCACAGATCTTCTGTGCCTGTCGAACATCTGGAGTTTGATTCAGATGAGAAAAAAGCAACCATGGGGGAGGGCCGCGTCAGCAGGCCCAGCAAGCCCTTGGCTGGCATGCTAGCGTCTCTCCAGAGAGAATTGAGTGCGGTTTGGAATCTACTTAACCCAGTCCAAGGAAAACAGAAACGTAGAGAGTCCCACAGATCCAGGCCAGGAGGAGGAACAGAGCCACCTGTCCCTCGCACTGTCACCAGGCAGGACACTCCAAGCTGTTATTTGACACTGCAGCCCGGGGCCAAGTGCTTCTCCCTGGAAATCTGGTTAAGCAACCACCAGTCACCCACCGGAGAGCATGTCCTGAGCCGGTGATGAGGGCAAGGCCTCGAGCACCGACGACTTCTCTGGTGGGTTCCTACTCCCACTGGGTTCTCCTGTTGGCTGGAGCTCACCTCTTATCTGGGCCACTTAGTGTTGTTTAAATGATGAACTTCTAGTGGGACTCGGAGCTCAAAAACGTTTTTTGTAGGCGACGGCCGGGCCCTCCCCAGGCAGCTTCCTCCCTTCCCTGTGGCTGCTGGCCTGTTCCTGATCTCAGGGTCCTGGCCGCCTCTGCACCCCTCATAGGCCTTCCCACCCAGGGAGGAGCTCCCTGGGCGTAGAACAACCCCCTAAGGCTGTCCGCAGCCCCTTACTCACCCTGTGGAGCCCAAGACGCTGCTTCATTTTGTTTGCTCTTGTTCCTGATCTGAATTTGTTTCCATTTACTTGATTTCCCCCTTGGGCCTTCTGGAAAGGTCATCTTTGACTTGAGTGAGGAGAAGGAAGGAAAATGAGTTCTTTCTGCACTCTGGTCATCTAAGGCCTTCCCTCTGAGTCTCCAGTGACCTTCTGTACGGGGATCTAGTGAGGGCAGCCAATTCTCTGCAGCACCAAGATGGATGCAGGCAGGGGTCCTGGTGTGCCCTAAGACCTCTGCAGGAGACACACCTGAGCTCATACCTGAACACTCCTGGGATCACACCTGGACACATCTGAGCTCATGTCTGGACACACCTGTGCTTGTACTTGGACACAGCTGACCTCACACCTGGACATATCTGAATTTGTAACGGGGCACAGCTGAACTCGTACCTGAACATAGCTGAACTTGCACCTGGACATGCTGAGCTCACACCTAGGCACATCTGATATGCTGGGAGCAGCCTTTCTCCCCAGATGTTCAGGGTTGAGCCCCACAATCCTCACTGCTTTCCTTAGGTCAGCATTCCTCAACCTGGTCCATTGGGATCCTCTTGTGCCCCAGGATGTTCCAAGGATGCCACAAGTAAAAATAGGTCTATGGGGACCACAGCATGCAATTAGGGCAGGGGGAAGCAAGGTTAGAAGGGGGCCACACAGAGCAATGTTGAGAAAGAGTTTTCTGGACAATCTCTTATTTACTGAATATCGAAATATAGTAGGCAATCTATAAAGGGTGAAAAGATTCCTTTTACTCCACTTAACCTCTAAGGGAACCAGTTTTGGGGGTTTGAATTCAGAGCAAGACCACTTGGTGCTATTGAAAACACTAAACTTATATAAAACAGTTTGACAAAAATAGCTATTACAAAATTATTTGCATGTTTAATCAATAAAAATCCCTATGCAAACTGCCTGCCAAAGAGGCAGGAGGGAGAAGGGGGTGGGAGTGATGGGAGGGAACTTGGGGGCACTGGTGCTGGGAAATGTACACTGGTGGAGGGACGGGTGTTGAAATTCTGCATGACTGAAATCCAACCATAAACAGCTTTGTAATGCCCCCAAAATAATGATCAGTACCTCCATGATTGTGCGAGGAATACCAAGAGATAGCCTCAAAAAGACGACTGTCTTCGAAAATTCTTGAGCTCATTCGCCAACGTGGCTTGGCGCAAGCCTCAGGCAACCCCAAGCGAACGTCCGAGCTCGCAAAGCAGTGCAGAGAAGCAATAAAGGAAGACCTCAAAGAGAGAAGAGCAGCAGTGCTGGCAGATGTGGCAGAAGCTGGGAAAAGCATTCGCAACACCCGCCTGTCCTTCACCAACTACAAGCCCTCTGATGTCCTGATGGATCTATCACAGCTTCCAGAAGGGCAATGGAGAAGATTATCCATGACTTCTACTCGGATCTCTTTGATAACCACATCCACCTACCCAAATACCAAATTCCGCAGGATGGATCTGTCATTCCCAAAGTTCTCCCTTCTGAAATCCGACATGCCATTTCATCGGTAAAGAATCAAACAGCACCTGGCCCAGACAAGGTCAGACCCGAACACCTAACGAATCTGCCGTCAGTACTCATCAATACACTGGCTCGACTCTTCACATGCTACCTGTCTGAACGCAAGGTTCCATCTCAATGGAAAACCAGCAGGACTGTATTACTGTACAAGAAGGGAGACATCCATGACATTGGCAACTATCGCCCGATCTGCCTGCTTTCTGTCGTCTATAAGCTGTTCACTTGAGTCATCCTGAATAAGATTAGTAGAACTCTAGATGAAGACAACCATGCGAGCAAGCTGGTTTCTGAAAAGTATTTAGCACTATTGACCATATCCACACAATAACCAAGCTCATTGAGGTTTCTCGGGAGTTCAAGATGCCATTCTGTCTAACGTTCATTGATTTAAAGAAGGCCTTTGATTCTGTTGAGACTGAAGCGGTTTTCAAGGCCCTAGCCAAACAGGGCGTTCAAACTCAATACATCAGGATCCTCCGTGAGCTGTATTGCGGATTCACTACCAGGATCTCACCAATCTACAGGGAGGTGATCATTGATGTCAAGAGACGGGTTCAGCAGGGTGATACTATTTACACTGAAACTCTTCAGTGCCATCGTCGAGAACATCATGCAACGACTGGAATGAGAAGGAATGGGAGTGAAGATAGACGGTCGGCAACTACAAAACCTGCTCTTCGCTGATGACATTGTTCTTATAACACCAAACATCAGCCAAATGGCACAAATGCTAGCCAACTTCAACCATGAGTGTGGAAGGGTCGAACTACAGCTGAATCTAACAAAGACAATGTTTATGAAAACTGGTCTCGTTCCTGACGTTCCCTTCACTCTCAATGGGACGAACATCTCTGAATGCAACAGTTATGTGTACCTAGGTTGAGAAGTCAACACGACGAACGATCTGGCACCTGAGTTGTGCAGGAGAAAGAGAGCGGCTTGGAACGCCTTCAAGAACATCGAAGAAATAGCTAAGAGGATGAAGAGCCTCTGGCTCTGGGCACATATCTTCGATTCCACTGTTTTTCCTGCATTAGCATACGCCTCAGAGACCTGGGCCCTACACAAACATGATGAGAACGCTATTCCGGTCTCCCAAAGAGGAATCGAAAGAGCTAAGCTTGGAGCATCATGCGTCACTCAAATGAGAGAAAGAATTCGAAGTTCTGACCTTCGTTGACGGTCAAGAATCAGGGACGCTGTTTCATTCGACACCAATAAGGTGTCGAAAATCAGATGGGCTGGATACGTAATGAGATTTGGAGATGACTGCTGGACTAGAGCCATTACCAACTGGATTCCACGGAACATCAAAAGATCAGGTGGCCGCCCACCTATGAGATGGTCAGACTTCTTCGTTAAGAGCCTGAACGATCGATTTGAGGCTCTTCGTGTTCCTTGCCATTGGGCTACATTAGCATGCGACAGGGATGAATGGAGATGTTGCTGGTGCCCGCTCAAGCGAATCAATGAATAACGGGATGTCAAGTGATCAAGTGATCAATAATAATAGTAAAGTAAAGGCCCTCCCGTTGATCATCGATTTGCTCGAGCGGGCCCAGTAACGTCTCCATTGGAGACTAGGTTGTTACTGTGTTTGGCATATCGAATACATCACGGGGAGCTTGCCAGGCCCTGCCGTGTGGGTGAGATACTCTCGGTAGCTTGCCGGGCTCTCTGAGAGGGGCGGAAGAATCGAACTCGGGTCGGCCATGTTTGCTGCGTGCAAGGCAAACGCCCTACCCGCTGTGCTATCGCTCTATAATTATTTTATTATAATTTCAATAATAAAATTTAAAAAATAAATAAATAAAATAATATGGATGTCCTAGATTTTAAACACACACACACACACATACACACACACACACACACACACACACCAAAAAAAAAAAAAAACCCAAAAAACTCTGCGCAGAATGTTGCTATTCCTGGGTCATCGTCAGTAGAGTGACTGCTTCACTTCTTGGTTAGGGAATGTGCTTCCAGTGCAGACAGGCTCAAGGGGGCCAACACGGGTGAGCAGAGGGAGGGCCAAGGACATCCAGAAGCGCCCAGCGCAGCTCACTCTGATGGGAAGGGCTCAGGGAAGATGTGGAGAATGGCTAGGTCAAAGGAGCACTTCGGGGGCTGGGCTGCTCAGAGAGAGACCAAGAGTGTCCCCACACTCATCCGCGGAGATAGGGCAGGTTCTGGTCCCTACGGCACCAGCTTTGGGCCCTGGACAGGATCTTCCTTCTGGCCTCCAGACCCCCGGATGTGACATGAGTGAGTCAGCTCTCCAGGGACCCTCCAGAGCAGCAGCGTCCCTGCAGGTGGATGACTCGCCGTGCTCGAGTAAAGGACTCTCACTTCTCAGCTCACGCTCTTCCTGTGGCGTCCTCAGCACTGCCGACCACGCAAGGGAGTAGAGTGGGAGGCGATCACCAGGGAATAAATGAGGCGCTCACTCTGTGAGTGGCAGAATTTTATGGACAACGTTCCTAGGCCCTGGGGCCTGGCAGTGTTTCCCGGAACTCTTTCCTGCCCGGTGGGGGCCAGGCAGGGTAGGCTAGACCCTCAGAGCCTGTGAGCAGGACCTGCCCTTCTCCTGGAGACCCTCTCCAGACGTCCAGCCCGCCACTCAGCAACACTGTCCCGCCCCTTCTCCTCCCAATGGGAGAACTGCACGAGAAACACTAGTCAGAAGCCGCAGCAAACTGCATCCGACTGGCTCGTGAGACTGTCCGTTTTGGGAGAACTTGTCTGTCATTTTGGCAGAGTTTCCCTATCTTTGTAGATTAATTTTTCTTGGCTTCTTATCCTCAGAGAGTAGTTTTCCCTTGCTCTGAGCACATCAGCTTTGTTTTATGAGGGATAAACCTTCGACTTGGTAAAGCATAAAACTGAATCCAAGTCTTCCTGTCACAGCCGTACCATGAGGGACAGAGACCAGCAACCTAAGTCTTCTATCGTCTTCTGAGCAGAGCCCGGATGCCTCCAGAGGCTGCTGTCAGCCGAAACAGGCTGTTCCAAGAAGCAGGAGCAATACGACAATTTCTTTCTCCACCACCATCTTTTACATTTTTAAAAGATCCTTTTGGTTTTAAGATGCTTCCTTTTCAAAATAGGAACAGCCAGTCACGGAGCACTCAGCAGCCCAGCACCCGCTCAGGGCCAACGCTCCCTCGTTCCTTTTGTACTCTGTGTGGCCACAGATTCAGCATGCAGCCTGTAATGTCAGTGGCCGTCTGTTGGCCGTGGTCACCAGCGTGCACTGGGAGGAGGGGGTCTGACAGGATTTCTTTTGTTGGCACCAACATGTGAATAAAGCGTGTAGCCACCAACATTCAAAACGAGATTTGAGTTCCCCGCCAAGGAGGGTGTTCTTGGCTTCCACGCATTGTGCTCATTCTCTTTCTTCCCTGGCACCAAATAAAGGCAAAATTCCTGATCATGATTTTGCATGGCACCCACTGGCCACTTTCTTGGCGCCTGGCCAAATTACTCCTGAACCACCAGAACTAGAATTTTTCATCCTCTCTGTGGTGGCTTAGAAAGTGACAGCACAAGTGCCCAGATGTAAACAGCCAGCCCCGTGCTTGCCGCGAGCTGGAGTCAGGCCAGTGCCCTGTGACTGAGCAGAACTCCTGACGTGATGGCCCAGTTGGGACACTTCACCTTGCTCTGCATATGGACACCGGCAATCAGTGAAGCCATTGCTAATTATGAACAGGACAGACGTGGGGCTCTGCCGATTGTACTTGGCACATCACGCGTCCTGAACCTACTCTCCAAGACACCAAGCTTTTAATCAAAGGCAGATGAGGTGACCAGCGAGGTCACCGCCATACAGGAAAGGAGTCTGGGAGAGAGAATTTGGCTGCTCGTGTGGAACAGAGTCAAGGTAGAGCCCAGCTTCCTGTAACCAGGGCAGGCACACAGGTCACTCTTGAAACCACTGAGTCGGGATGACACGGATGCTGTGGCCATCAGCTGTCAACAGGCCCTCACGGCCGTGGACCAGTCGTTCTGCCTTCGGAACTCCATACCACTGGCCTTTCAAATAAGGGTGGTGAGTTGTTTTCGTCAAGGAAAGGGGAAAAAATGCAGAACTTGAGCAACAGGAATCCCAGCTCACTCCTATACACAAGGTCCCTTTCTTAGATCACAGGAAAGGAAGAACAAAGTGGGAAAGGCCTTCCTGTGTCCTGTATCCTGTGCCCGGCTGGGAAACTGCTGCCGCCCTGGGTGAGTGAACAGCCTGCGGTCAGTATGTGACATGAGCCCCTCCTGCTGGGGTCTCATGGGCTGGGGCCTGGGGCCTTGGCAGTGCCCCAGCGGCCTGCTTCTCAGCTGTAGCCAACAGGGCTGCTCCTTGGACTATTTCTGGACACACCTTCTCGGAGTAGCTGTGTTTGAAATGTCAGAATCTGCCGGTGTTTCCTGCCCCTCCCATGTGCTTTTAGCAAGATGAGATCAATGGAAAGTCAAACTCACAACCAACCTGCAGCTCCTTCTCTCAGCTCGTGAGTCAAATCCGTGTGCTGAGTGGTCAGGCACGCATGCTGAAGAATGCCCTGTGTGCAGGGCAGGGAGTTTGGGCAGCAGAACATGCTGACTTCAGCGACCTGACAGTGAATTGCAAACTTCTCTTCTCTGCTCAGTCTGGACGCCTCTGTCCTGCCCTGGCAGACATAAACCGCAGCACTTGTCTCTGCAACCTCCAGACCCCAGCCCGGCAGTCCGTCTCAGCTCCTGTGTCCTCACGCTACTGTCCGAAGGGTCCAGACATGTGGAGATCACCCATTCCCACCGTGCCAGCCGTTTTAAGGGTGGGTCCCCGTGATAACGTCTGATGAGCTGGGCTGGGCCGGCGTGGTGGGCCACTCAGGCATAGTGGCCACTCAGTGACTTCAGCAAAGTCGATGGCTCTGTCAGATCAAGGACTGGAGCAGAAGAGAGAAGAGCTTATGGACCAGCATCAAGCTCAGTCCCTGCTGCCTAGGGCTCTGAGATCTGGGAGGAGTTGGGTGGGCCAGGGGATTTTCTGGACCTGTGGAACCCTCCCTCTCACATTCTGACCGCCTGATGTTCTGTGTGGGCAGATCATGATTTCCAGAGCTGTGAACAGAGGGAAAGAAACGGAGCTGGGCAGGGCAGAGCCAGGCTCATGTGGCGATGCTTCCTCCAGGGTGGGCGGCTCTTGTCCAGGCTGCGCGGGGTGCAGACAGCCCCAGGGATGGTGCTGGGGCCCCACAGGACCCCCAGTAGCCAGTGCCTCTGACAGCCCTTGGTGATCGCCACCTCCTGTGGCCTTTAGCTCCAGCTCAGCCCTGGGAGCTTTGTAAGCTGATGGCCATGGATTTCCACCCCAATTTTTCAGATTTTGGGCCACACCCAATAAGCTCAGAACTCACTGCTGCTGGGGCTTGGGAATCCTCTGTGCTTCCTGGGGATTGCATCCACTCTCCCTGCTGTACTATTGCTCTAGTCCCTCCCTCCATCAGAACTGACAGTCACCTGTGTTCTGTGCTCCTCGGGAGTCCAGGGTGGGGCCTCTGTGGGGATCTCTGCTCCTGGCCCTAAGACGCAGAGCCTGGCCTGTGCTCGCCTGCACGGGGGCTACAGAGCCTGGCAGGGGCAGCTGGTGATGGGGGGCTGCCAAGGGCTCCCTGGTTCCCTGGAAAGCCTTTCTGAGAGACAGTGGGGCCCAGGCCTACTTCCTCCCTGCTCCCCACGGCCTCATTGATCTACAGTGTCAACTCTCGCTCCCTTAATCTTAAGAGGAGGTGGAGGAAGGGAAGAGTCCTCAGAGTGAGCAGCAGCTGGGGGGCTGTGCTGGGGGCTGATGATGAAGATCATGACTGCACGCTGAAGAAGGTGGGCTCGGCTTCTGCTCCCTCTGCGCTGTTGGACGGCGTGTCTTCCCACACTGCCCCGGCCAAGGCTCTGAACCTAAGGAATTGGGCCGCCTATAGACCCAGGATTTCCAGCGTTTTGTAAATAAGTAGATCCTGGGACAGAATCCACAAAGGCAAATCTGAAAGTCAATGCCTGGTTGTTCTGCGCCTGACTCTAGCTGGCCGTGTCCAGCAGCTACCAGGAGTGAGGCCGGATGAGGTGCACATGCCGCAGACCCGCTGCAAAGATTCCACACAGGCCTCTGTCAGCCTCGCCCCCCACCTCTCTTGCAGCACAGCTCGACGTTTCCAGATGTTCCGAGTTTCACGGTTTGTCGATTTAGGACCTTGAAGCCAGAAAGTTTATTTTCTGTTCCCCTGGGAGTCCTCCCACCGAACCTGGGACTTGCTCTGACTGTCAGGTCCAAGCAACGATTTCATGCCTCCAAAGAGTGACGGTTGTTACCTGTCTGTGCTACATCTGCCCAGATGTTGTTTTAAAAGGTCCAAGTACGTTGTTGAGCTACATGCCTCGAACTCTCATGACTCAGAAGGCAAACCATGTCTGTTTACGTTTGTTCAATTTCCCAAGTTTTATATAGAGTTCCCATAAATAAAACATTGTGCTCTGAGAATGTGAGGGCATGAAAACAAACACAGTTTAGCCAACAGCAATACCTAATGTTCTAGTCTCCTCAGTTGTTATTAGGAACCCTGAATTTTATATTGGACAATGATTTAAGGACTCTAAAATGCCATCAAAATAAAAGTTTCACTTGTTTTTTTTAATCTGTGTATGGAGTGTTAAAACATGTACAGCATCCATACTATACTATAGTATCCATACTCTGTACTCCTCCTAGACTTTAGGAAGGAGAAAGAGATTGGAACATGCTTCTGATCTGTTCAGGCATGTGATGGAAGGGAATACTGTCCCTACCAATAACACACTCTGGCGATGGTGTGCTGTGAAATACATACATAAATTCATCATATTTAGGCATACTGTGGGTCAATGACTAGCAACATTTTAAATGGGTCCCAGTCTTTTCTGGAATGTTTTCATTCTCTGTTAGAAAAACCTTGTGTTCATGCACACATGCACATACATGCATGCACACACAGAGATTTTTCTCTGGGCACTGATTTTTAGAACCACTACTGATTCAATGAAATGGTGATACCATTTCACCAAAACTCTTCATTGCCACCCTCGAGAACGTCATGTGACTACTGGAATGGGAAGGAATGGGAGTAAAGATAGACGGTCGGCAACTACACCACCTCTGTTTCGCTGATAACATCGTTCTAATAACACCAAACATTAACCAAGTGGCACAAAGGGCAGTCGAAGGGCGACTTCGACCGTGAGTGTTGAAAGGTCGGACTACAGCTGAATCTCACGAAGACAATGTTTATGAGAAACGGTCTCGTTCCTGAAATTCCAGTCTCTCTCAATGAAACAAACATCTCCGAATGCAACAGTTATGTGTACCTAGGTCGAGAAGTCAACATGATGAATGACCTGGCACCTGAGTTGCACAGGAGGAAGAGAGCACCTTGGAACACCTTCAAGAGCGTCAAAGAAATAGTTAAGAGGACAAAGAACCTCCACCTCTGGGCACATCTCTTCAACTCCACTGTTCTTCCTGTATTCACATATGCCTCAGAGACCCAGGCCCTACAAAAGCAGGATGATAACGCTATCTGGGTCTCCCAAAGAGGAATTGCAAGAGCTATGCTTGGAGTATCACACCTCACTCAAATGAGAGAAAGAATCCGGAGTTCCGACCTCCATCGACGGTCAAGAATCAGGGATCCTGTCTCGTTTGCCAAGGCATCGAAAATCAGATGCTCTGCACACATAATGAGATTTGGAAATGACCGCTGGACTGGGCCATTACCGAATGGATTCCACAGGATGTCAAAAGATCACATGAGGTATATGGGAGACACACCCACAAACCACCTCCGGCTCAGCTATATAATTGGAGGCATAGCATCTCTAATTCCTGATCGAACTGCTTAATGGCCACGATCCCAGGGTCTCAGAAACGAATCTCAGAAGGCTTTTGGCAGAAATGTGTCCTGTTCCTGCAGTAGGTTACTGGCGCTGGGCTACTCCAGGTGGGAATAGGTTTCGTGCCTTGGCCTGTTCCCCGTGGCGGCCTGGTGACCACCATCCTCCAGAGGCCACTGGACAGTCAGGTTTGGGCCTGCAGTGACGAGACACACGGGGCCTCACCACATGGGGGTGGAGCCGACTCTTTCTCCCCATCCCAGTGAGACCCCTAGTCACTGCCTACAAACGGCCCCTATGGCTCCTGATCAAGCTGATTAATAGCCATGATATCAGAGACTCAGAAACAAATCTTGAAACCCAGCGGCTTTTGGCAGAAATGCATCTGGACTGCATACAAGGTGGCCACTGGCTCAGAGTTTATTGGAAAGCCAGGTATGAGCCGGCGGTGATGGGGAAACTGCAGTCTCATGGGAAGTGGGGTGGTACCGGCTTGTCCTTCACGCCCTACCGAGGTCACAAGTTGCCCCCCACAAGCGGCTCTCTGGCACGGCCATGGCTCCAGAGGCAAAAGGACTTAATCCAGAGCCCAGAAGCTTACGGCAGAAAAGTGAATTGACCATGCATTAAACTACGGCACCATGTCTCCCCAGGAGGAAAAGGGTGTTGCTCCCTTCTGCCTTCCTCCCCCTCCCCCCCCCCCCCCCCCGGCAGCAAGGTGGCCACTGGCTCAGAGCTTATTGGAAAGCCAGATATGAGCTGGCGGTGACGGGGCAACTGCAGTCTCATGGGAAGGGAGGCGGTACTGGCACATCCTTCACGCCCTACTGAGGTGATGAGTTACCCCCCATGAGTGGCTGTCTGGCATGGCCATAACACCAGACACACAGAAACCAATCTCGTAATTATCTGGCTCTTTGCAGAAATCCAAATTTGTGGCCGCGTGACATTGTATGATTCTCATAACCAGCTATAGAAAACAAAATATTTCACAATGCCTTTTCAGCAATTCTGATTGTTTGAGGGGAAATTCTAAACAATAATGTTGCATCTTTTGTCGAAATAGTGAATGTAATCAATGTAGAGAAGAGTTAAGTAGAAATCATCTGCCTCACAGGCATTGGGAGGAGTAGGAGGGGGGTATACTGGGGTTCTTGGTGGTGAAAAATGAGTACTGGTGAAGGGATGGGTGTTTGATCATTGTATGACCGAGACTTAAACCTGAAAGCTTAGTAACTTTTCCCACAGTGATTCAATAAATAAATATAAAAAGAAAAAAATTAAAAAATTAAGGTGAAGTTCATGCCCAATTCAATCAGCTAATCAGTGGCTGAATAAATAGCAGTACTCCTACAAAAAAATCGTGTGGCTGCCCACCTACGAGATGGTCAGACTTCTTCGTCAAGACCCTGAACGATCAGTTTGAGGTTCTTCACATTCCTAGAACGAGCAGACGCCATTGGGCTACACTAGCATGCTACAGAGATGAATGGAGACATTACTGGCGCCCTCTCAAGCAAATCGATGAGTAATGGGATGTCAAGTAATCAAATGACTGATTCAATAAGCTCTCATCAGTAGATGTGAGTAGATTTTGGCTGTGTAGAGAGCATACAATAAATCTTCACTCATGTCATCCATAGGTGCTTGGAAATTGGCTTTGAGCAAATTGTTGTAGAAGCAACAATTTTCATTGGGGGGCTGTGGTAACAGGCACCTCAATAATAATAGCATTTCTTTCAGTATTCACTACAACAACCTGCCAGTTTTGAACAAAAGGCTTACTTTGGGATTCTTCTATACTTTCAGTAATAAAATATTGAAGTTCTAGTTGTTTTTTCTAAAGGGGGATAGGCCAAGAATGGTCAAGTGGGGGCCAGGACATAGCTCAGAGCGTTGGAGTCTGAGCGTTGCTGTACTGTGTGCAGGTCCCCAGTGCACTGAGCACTGTCAGGAGCACATCTGAACACACAGCCAGGAGTGATCAGCACTCGGTGTGACCCAAATAACCCGCAAAAGCATTGGTAAATACCTACAAGGGGGAAAAGCAGGACTTCTAATGATTAAAATGGAGGATTGGATAGGTAATATTTTTGATCTAAGAAACGCTGTAGACTGAGGCTGGAGAGAAAGTACAGCATGGGCCAACTCAGATTAGATCTCCTGAGTCCTGCCAGGAGTGACCCCTGAGCACAGAGCCAGAAGTAAGCCCCGGACACCTCTGGGTATGGCTCCCCAAGCCCCCCACCTAAGTTGTGTTTTGAAGATGGGAAGAGATCTTAGAAACAGAACATATTCAAATGAAATCTATTGAATAAAATTCAGTATTATTTTTCTAGAAACAGGCTGAATGCATTTTCTATTTTGGACAAACTTGGAGATGAGAAAAGGAAGATGTGACTAAAGTAATCTGTTACTTAAATAGTAGTTAGTGAGACGTGTGCCAGCTCAGTTGGTTGTGTGATGGATTCTCTTAAACCCTGTGAAAGACTAGTTGTGTTGTCGAGCTGACAATTCTGTGGGTTCTCTGGAGCTTCCTGAGGCTGAGGACTATTCCCTGTAGATCCCTAGTTCCCCTCGCTCTTCTCCATCTGTTTTTTCACTTACAGATAGCTTTACCTCATTAGCATGGCAGTTCCCAGATGTAAACTCAGCCATATTAGTAGTTATGTTAAATGTAAGTGGGCCAAATGCTCCATAAAATACAGATAATCAAATAGATTGGGCAGAAAATAGGACTTTGTATATTGCCCACAAGAGACTTTAACTGTAAGAAATAGGTTGAAAGTTAAAAAGCAGAGAAGCATATATTCTGCATAAGTAAAAAAAGAAAGACTGCTGTGGCTACCTTAACGCAGAGCAATGTGGATTTACACACTGAGAGAGAACAAGAGAAACATTTTTATAATAATAAAAGGTCAGTTTTCCTGGCAACAATCACTGATGCAGATGTATACAAATATGCAGCCTAAAATACACGAAAAGGAAACTCATAGGAGGAAAGGGAGAGACAGACAAACCCAAAGTCACAGTTGGAGATTGTAACACCCCTTTCTTGGTCATGGACTGTGCAACTAGAGAAATAACTAGCAGGACGTGGAATTGACAGTGTGATCAGCAGACTCAGCCTGATTCGTGCCAGGGCATACTCACAAGTCCACTACAGTACTCTCGTGTTTCTCCAGCCCCTGACCACCGTCAGGCAGCCTGGGTTCTGCGGCACATCTGAGCAGAACAGGATCGAATGAAAAAGTAGCTGCCAAAAATTGATCTGAAAAGATCGCTCAAACATGTGACACAAAAGTTACTTCTTTTTTTTAATTTATTTTTTATTAGTGAAACACCACGAGGTACAGTTATAGACTTACACATTTTTGTGCTTGGGTTTCAGTTATACAATTATCAAGTACCCGTCCCTCCACCAGCGCCCATCCTCCACCACCACAGGTCCCAGCTTACTTCTAAGTAACTTATAAGTAAAGCCTGAAAATGTAAGGAAACTTAGAAAACAGCTGAATGTTATGAAAATAAACACAGCAATAGAAGCACTAGAGGAAAATTCACAGCTCTCAATACCGGTATTATCAAAATAATTAACCCTTCAACTTGTCCTATGTTTCCACAAAATAAACTAGGATAAGTAAAATTAAATAAATGGAAGGAAATTCATAAATGAGGTAAGTAAAATAAGGAAGGCAAATAATAGAGATAAAAGTCTTGTAAGGTGGTTCTACAAAAAGATAATAAAATTGATAAATCTAATGGGAAAGTGAAGAGAGAAGCATGAAAACATGGAAGACCAGACAGGAAAGGAGAGTTCCTGTGGGGGTGAGGCGGCTGTAGGTGTGCAGGAATACAGGTGGTCCGTGTGTGTGGTACTTGACTCAATGGCAGAGTTTAGGGCAAGAACACCCATGAAACTTCGAGAGGATGGAAAGAGCATCTGAAAGCTACGCATCTCATAAAAATTCAGGCTTTTCCATTGACGATTTTTTCAAAAGCCACGATAAGTGTGAGACCAGATGGTGGGTTTAGAATAATGGAATAAATAATGGAAACTTAAACTCTTACAGAGAAGAGGAGACTATTCCCATGTTCTGTACGACCACACAGCTTGATACAAAGCCATGACAAGACATTAAAGGAAAGAGAAAGAAAGATCAGTGTTTCTCATGTACACTCCTCTAAAAATCATTAGCAATACTGGAAAATAAAAGAATAATAAAATATCATCAGGTGGGATCGCTCCAAGGACTGTGAGATTAATTTAACATTTCAAATCCATCCACATAGACTAACATGTTAAGCAAATAATGAGATAAAACCCAGATGACCATTTATTTCAATAATCGCACAAAAGTAGTCTATAAAATGAAACATTCATGATAAAAGCTTCCAGCAAATATAACTAAAGAATATTAAAAAAAATTCCCAACCTAATAAATGCCATCTGAAAGGTCTATAGTTCCTCAAAGGTGGAAATATTGAAAGTTTATTTTCCTCCTAATCAGAAGCAGAACAAGGAGGGTTTTTGTTGTCGTTTTTTTTTACCAATTCACAATATTGCACCAGAAAGCCTCACTAACGCAATCAAGCAAGAAAAAGAAACAGACATAAAACAGGAAAGAGATTAAACTGTCATTTCTCATATGTAACACAACTGTTTATGTAGAAAATTCTAGGGGATGAAGAATAAATTCTAGATATAGTGACTTTTAGCAAGGTTATAAATTAAGTTAAAAATGACTTTGAATTTTTAGACATAAACCTTAAGCAAGTGGAAACCGAACTAGAGGATGATAACACCAAGAAGAATTATAAAGCGTTCAGAAACATATTTTATAAAAGTGGCACAACTTCTGCAGAAGATGGAATTAGAGAGTGGCTCAAAGGGCTAGACCGCATGCTGGACGCCTGAGCTGGACCTGCAGCTCCATGGACCAGCACGGCAGCAGTGCCAGGTCTGAATGGTGAACCGCACTGCTTGGCCCTGTGTGTCGAGGAGTGGCCCTCGGCGGGGTCCGGGCTCTGCAGTGGAGCCCCCATCTCCAATAATAATCACCTAAAGAAACAGCTGAAACACGTGACTTAGAGGCACACGCTCATTAAGGCAGGCCATTCAAACACTGGCTTTCAGCTTTCAGCATGACCCAGGCCAAAATGCCAGTACTCTATTTATTTATTCTGTGCTCCTGGGATCAGCGTGATGGAGCTGAGGCTAGTGGTTGAGATGCTGCAGGTGTGGTGAAGCCGAGACAGGTATGGCAGATCTAGGGCTGGTGGGGGTTAGCACAGTGGCACATGTGACAGCAGTGATGGAGAGGATGAAGAGGGTCTGCAGGGGCAGGAGTGCATGGCACCCTCAGGGCATGCCCATGGTGTGCAGGGTAGCATGGGGTGGTCCCCACAACCTGAGATATAGTGACTTTTAGCAAGGTTGGGGGGAACCACGTGGCATGTTCACTGCAGGGGGAGCCTGAGTCAGTGGGGGCTGGGGTAGCCCACTTATGTGCGCCGTCTCCCTTGGCCTCAAAGACTTTTCCTCTTCGTGATGGCCTTTTTTCTTTCATTCACAATTTGCTGTAAGTGTTCCTGTCTGCATTTCCAAATTTAATAAAGACCAAAAAAAAGCTTTAAAATAGTCTCTGAAGAGTGCAAACCAGAAAGGACGATAAAAGGTTAAAAATAACTCAGAGCGTGTTAAAAATGTAATTGCTTTGGAGACACAATCTGCAGTTCTCAGCCGGCTCTGCTAAATGCCAGCTCTGTGCGTGGGCTGGCTCAGCCCTTTACTCCGGGGCCAGCGCGGGCCTAGCACCCAGGGTGGCCTCCCGGCACACTCTCCAGAAGGTTGGGCTCTGCGACCTGGCCCACTTGCCCAGACGGATTTGCAGGGTGGTTCGGCTGTGGTCCAGGCCTCTCCTGCATGAGGGTGTGACTTGAATCTCCCGTACTTCCCTTACTGTGCCACTGGAGGCACGTGGATGGCAACTCTCCGTTGGCGATGTCCCCCTACAGGTACTCTGGGCTGGCCGGCCCAGCACAGGGAGCACAGCCGGGCTTGTCCTGAAGCGGAAGGGAGGGGCTGCAGTTCTCCTGCCCTTCCTGGGGTGCTCACCCTGTCCGGGGGTCCTCAGGCTCCTCAGAGCTCCTTCTCTGAAATATTCTCTTTATCCTGGTCATGGTGTTCCACAGACAATTCTGGAAGAGCGTCCTGGGAAGGGGAGATGTCCTCTGAGCTGGCATCTCCTGTGGAGCCCGGGGGACCCAGAGTTGCCCAGGAGGAGCCCTCCCAAGCTCAAGGTGACTCCTCTCTGTCCTGTGTTGGAACTAGCTGGTTTGCAAGTGGGGACCCAGGCAGCCAAGAATAGAGAGAAATAATTGACATCTTGATGGTACCAGAGTCACTAAACGGGGACCAGATGCAACTGGACAGAAATACTCAGAACAATAGCCAATGCCTAGAATTTTAAAAACATGTCAGAAAAAGTTGAAATAGTTGGAAAATATTGCTGAGGAAACACTATATACAATAGAGCTAAAAGACGAAGAGGTAGGGAACAGGAGAGAAAAACAAGAAACTTAGATGACTTGTCCAACAAGGTTACTTTTGAGAGCACAGAAATCAGTAGAAACTGGTGACTGATCCTAAAGGAGATTTCCAGATCTAAGAGTGATATTCCAGGCTGAAGAATAGTGAGAGCTCAGTGGTGTGGGGACCATCCCACCAGCCCCACACAGGGGACCGTCCAGCCACCTGGTATGATGGTGACCGCCCAACCTGCTCCTCTCCTCCGCCAAGCTCCCCTCCCCACTGTGCCTCCCTCCACTCATTGTGCTCCCCTCCCCTAACCCCCCGAGCCCCCTCCCTACTCGCCACAGGTTTGCAGCCAGGTCCCCCGCACCTCCCAGGGTGGGCTGAGGGAGCAGATTCATGGGAAAGGGTCTTGCCCGCCCTCAGGACACAGCTCTGTCCCAGGAGGCATCTCTTGGTCCCTCTGATCCATGCAGGAAAGTGGCTTCCAGCCCCACTGAGTGAAATGAGCCCAAGTCCCTGAGGAGTGGTCCTGTGGGCAGACAGAGGGTGGACATCAGCAGTCAGGGGCTGCAGGGTCAAGTCCAGGGAGGGCTCACACCACACAGCCTCGGTGCAGTGACCACAAGGCGGAGGTCATGGGCCTGGTGACTCAGATTTGCGTTTCCCGTACCTCTGACATCATGGGACTCTGCACTGAAGAGAAATTGGGTTTATTCAGAGTTGATTCAGCTCATGACAGAAAATGTCAATTTTAGTCTATCTAGAAAACTCTTACAAATAATAAAAACAAATGAATCACCAACAATTTTAAGAATAAAATAGACTTTACAAAGTTAGGAAGAGGTTTGCTTCATCTAAGTAAAAAGGTGGATGCTGTGTCATAATGCCCTTGCCTGATGGACTAGACAGAGATGAGAATCAGTAATGATCACCCTTGGGCCCAAGGCTGCAGATCAAACGGCTCCGCGGGCTGCCTGCCGCCCAGTTCCCACATGGAGGAAGTAATTTCAAGAGCCTCAGATCTGCTCTTAAGTAAGCCCATTTCTGCCCAAGTAAACCTGATTCTCGGGTCTAATTCTGAGTTGAAAGAGAAGCGCCCAGAAATGCCAGAGAGCCTCCAGCTTGTGTTTGAAACCGGAAAGGTGTGGAGCTTCCAGCCATGGGCGGAACGGGCGCAGAGCCTGAACTGGGCACTGGGAAGACCAGATTGCCCAAAGACCAGCTTCTCTGGACTCCTGGCGCCGTCACATCTGAGAAAAGTGCACGTTTCTTGCAAATCTGTGTCTTCAGAAAAGAGTTAATAATAAAAATGTGTGTGTAAAGGGAGATCCTTGGGAATCTTGCTTTCCACATTGGGCCCCTCACTCGGATCCTGGCTTGGACTGTTCGGGGGCCCGTGCGCAGGGTGTGGGAGAGGGGCTTTGCCACATGCTGTTATTCCTATATCTGCAAGTTAATGAGTCTACTCGCAAACATACCAGAAGAACCCGTTCCCCCTGCTCTGACACTCACATTGAGGAAGAGAGGAAGAGGAGAACGACTGGGTGTCCCTGTCCTGCTTGCACTATTGCTGCTGGTGGAATTCTGGCAAGTGGCTCTATCTGTTGTTTTGTGGTGTGGGCCAGAGATGGTGCAGAGGCCCTTGGGGCCAGGAAGCAGCTCTGCGTCCCCTGGCTCCTTCCCCGCACCCATGGGGGCCCCGTGATGTTTCCCTGTACCCCGATATCAACCTACTTGCCTCTTCAGTCCATGTTCCTCCGAACGGCTCTAGCTCCCCTGCTCAGAGTGTGTCCTGACCAACTGTCCTCAGCACCAGGGTCCTCTCTGGGTCCACCCTGGAGCCGACTCACCCCCAGCAGACCCACCCAGGGACCAGGCGTCTGCAGGCACTTCCTCTGCCCCTTCTGTGCGGAGAGAGTGGGCAGTAGGCAGCGTCCACGGTCTTCCCTTGGGGAAGCCTTGTGGGGCGCTTCCATTTCCTGGCATCCTCCATGCCAACCTGTGCACAGGGATGGCGGGAGCCAGTCGGGCCTGAGTGAACTCAGCCTCTACTTTGTGATGGAGCATTTCAGCCTCTGTAAGGCCCTGTGGGCTAGGGATGCATCAGGATCACAGGGATGGGAGTAGCACTGGGTTTCTCCCCTACTTCCGCCCCCCTTTCTCCCTCCCCCCTCTCCCTGTCCTCACTGGCTCCGGGACAGGGGTCAGAGGAGGGGAAGATCATTGGAGGACTGAGAGACAGTAAGAAGGCACTTGGCTTGCACAGAACAACTCAGGTTCCATCCCTGACACCCCGCAGGGTCCCTCAGCCCTGCTACGAGTGATCTCTGAGCAATGACCCAAGAGTGAGCTCTGAGCACTGCTGGATGTGGCCCCCAAGCAAAAAAAAAGAAGAAGAAGAAGAAGAAGAAGAAGAAGAAGGAGGAGGAGGAGGAGGAGGAGGAGGAGGAGGAGGAGGAGGAGGAGGAGGAGGAGAAGAAGAAGAAGAAGAAGAAGAAGAAGAAGAAGAAGAAGAAGAAGAAGAAGAAGAAGAAGAAGAAGAAGAAGAAGAAGAAGAAGAAAGAAAGAAAGAAAGAAAGAAAGAAAAAAAAATCATTGGATTGTGCTGAAGTCCATTTCCATTCAGGACAAGCCCACGTCCATGCTGAGGCTCTGGGTGCCTCAGCACACAGAGAAACCAGGCCCTCCTTCATCCCAGAGGACAAAGGAATTACTTTCAGGAAAGTCTAGGACGCTGACATTTGGGTATAACCTGTGACCTAGAAAGAGCCCACACAAATCGGCACTTGTGATGTGAAACATTCTAAAGAGTATGTGATTCTCAGCACACATCTTGTCCCCTCTGCACCACAGCTCAGTCACAGGTAGCAGCAGCTGTAGTGACTCCATCGTGTGAAGGGCCTGGAGCTGCTCCACGGCCTTGCTCACTCCTCCCGGGATGCCAGCGTCCGTGTGCTGCCTGTGGGCCATGGCTTCTGGGGGCTATGGGTGACCCAGATGGCACTGACCCCTGCAGTGTGCAGGCAGTCAACGAGAGAGGAGCCAGGATATCTCCAGGGCCATCCCTGCGTGGGAACGGAGCCTCAAGGACAGGCCCCCTGAGCTACCCCAAATTCCAGAGCCCCACAAGCCTGGAGACCAGCTCACTTTTTTAAACTACAGATTTTTTTTTGTCTACAAATGTTCAAAGTACATATAATAAAAATTCTTTAGTTGTTCCAAAAAATAATGCTGTAATTCATCCAAAATCTAAATACTGCACTTGAAAGAGACTGTAAATCCATCTGGTCCACGTGGAGACGGGGGAAAAAAGGCTCTTCATGAATATTTTTCAGCTTAGGACGTTACCAGCGTCATATTTCAGATGACATTCCCCAAAACTCTGAGGAATCGGGTCATGAGAATCTCAGGAGCCCTCGCCGGGAGAAGCTTGTGGAGAGCGCAGCCCCCTACATGGTGAGCGTGTCCAGCTCAATGTCCAGCAGGGTAGTGAGAGCTTCTCAGAGGCCTCCCTTCTTTACATTTACATTTGCATGTACAGTCCAGTACAAGAGCTGGACTTGTCCAACTGGGCATGCAGCCCCCACACAGGACATTGGCTGGGGAGACTGTGTGGACCCGGCAGAGAAGGGCAGCCACCTGCAAGAGTGTGGCCAAGGCTCAGGGGTCAAAGCCCTCGGTGCGAGACAGGAGAGCTGGAAGGACAGGACAGTAGGTTGTGAGGTGCATGAGGCCTCGCAGGACCTGTCCTGGGCTTCCCAGCACTGAGTGTGCCCTCCTCTGTCCAGGCCGGTGCCTGCTACGGACGCACCTGATGGCCAGGTACACCCCTGGGATCCATCATGTACAACCTTCTGGCTCCATACTGCCAACTCCAGCCCTGCCCCCCATAAGCCCTGCACCTCCAGGCCCCAGACATTAACAATGCTGCACCAACTCTTCCCTTGTCTCTTACTGTCTTTCACCGGGATCAACGTCCATGAACCTAGGGGCTCTCGGTCGCTGACCGCAGGACTTAGGCATTCCCAGAGAAGGAGGAGGGGGTGTCTATTGTAGAGCACAGAGCACAGCATTCTTGTACCTTCGAGATACAGGCATACAGCCTTCACTGAGTTGAACATCAATGCTGGTATCTATACTGAAAAATTAACAAGTCTTCTTTAGAAAACTACATTTATGTTTTAGATGAGGGCTTTCTGGTCAGTGCTGTCCTGCAGAGATTCTCAGCACACTGAAAGAACAGGTGGCTCCAGATTCCCAGCAGGCGTGATGGAGCATGAAGTGGTCAGAGCGAACTCTTCGCACTCTTACAGGGAAGCTCCAAGGAATGCTTGCCGGCATCAGATTTGGCAATGATTTCCTGATATGACACCAGCAACAGAGGCAGTAAGATAAAAATAGAAGAAGTGAACTTTATTAAAATTAAAGTCTTTTGTACATCCAAGAACACTCTCAATAGAGTGGAAAAACAACTCCCACAGTGGAAGAAAATATTTGCTAATCACACATCTGATAAGACAGAACTATCCTGAGCACATAAAAAAAAATACTACAACTCAATAACCAAGCCAAAGATTTTTATGGGGCTTTGTGGGGAGGGTCGGGCCACAACCAACAGTACTCTCCGCTCAGGAATCACTCCTGGTAGTGCTCAGGACAGGCCCCCTGAGCTACCCCAAATTCCAGAGCCCCACAAGCCTGGAGGCCAGCTCACTTTTTTAAACTACAGATTTTTTTTGTCTACAAATGTTCAAAGTACATATAATAAAAATTCTTTACCCAGCACAGGATTCCGGGTACCAAACCCAGCTCGGCCTCGTGCAAGGCAAACGCCCTACCTGCTCTACTATCTCTCTGTCTGCACCAATCATATTTTTTAAAATAGAAGACGGGGCTAGAGAGAGAACTCAAATGGTAGAATCCTTGCTGTATGTGCAAAAGGCCCCAGGTTCAATCCCAGCACCATGCATTCCCTGGATGCTGCTGGTCTGTGAGAACACAGGGACAGAGAAGTGTTTGGTATAACCCTAAAGCAGAAAGATAGTAATAACCATTTCTCTGTGGAAAATACACAGACGTTCCATAAATGCATGACCATGGGCCAGCATCAGTGGTCAGAGGGAAACTCCCCTCTGGGCCACAGGAGACTTGCCAGGCCAGCGAGTGTGGTGAGCAGTAAGCAGGACCCTTTTGCACCCTAGGTGGGAATGTGTCATGGCACACCCACATGGCAAAGAGTGTGGAGGCATGCCAGAAGTCACACCTAGAATCACCATGTGACCCAGCACTTCCGCTTCCGGGCACACTGATCCCCCCAAGACAGCTGCAACAGACGCTGGGCTTGAACGCAGATGCTGAGCAGCATTTTCCTCAAAGGCTAAAAGGTGGCATCTCCCAAGGACCCACTGATGAATGACTGAATGTGACTGGATGCCCGGGGACAATGAGGTACCCACAGCCTTGGAAAGGGGGAGGTTCCAACAGTGCAGCAGGTGCTGAGCCCTGGAGATCTGGTCCTGCCTGACCCAACTGGGCCCCGAGGAAATGAGGGCAACAGCACTCAGAACTGAGGACATTTGTGCGGGATCCTTCAGACAACTGTGGGACACACTTCCAGCTTTAGCTGGATGAAATTCAGACAATGGACAAAGCCATTTAATGCCACAAAAGTGATGACGGATGGTTTTAAAGGTCAAGGCCTCAGCTGCCATGTCTGCTTCATCCGGAAGCTTGTCAGGCAGAGGGTGTGCTGGCAAATCAACTCCCATTTCACCCAAGTTGGGACTCTGATGCCTTCCTGAGGTAATAGTTTCATGACTTCATTGTCCCCTCCAGGGAGAGGAGAGAGAGTTCTCTCACAACCAACCCTTGATCCTGTACCCCATCGTCACTTCCTCCCCAAGAACAGGATCTGGAGTGTAGGGAAGGCAGAATGGGTTAGAGCCTCTCTGGCTCTCTGAATCAGTGGTTTTCAACCAGCCAGTCAGAGACCACTGCCAGCTTGCCAAGGAAACAAGGCGGAAAATCGATGGTTCTACCGCTATTCTGTGGACTGGATGCAACAGGTGCCAGTGGCTGAAGATCACCAGTCTGATCAGTGCTGACTATCACTCTCCAGCACCAAGCACCAAGGTTGTTACCCGTGTCATCCTAGAAAAAACTTATATCGGTGATTCAATGGTGCAGAAACTGCCTTTTGTGGAAGGCTGCAGAAAGTGCCTTCCACAAAAGGCAGACATTCCTGGCTGTGAGTCAGGTGGAGATGGACAAGAACTCGTCACTCGGCCGGCTTCGGGGCAGCTATGAAACACACCACGTGGTGTGAGGGTGTGCGGGAAACTGCAGCTCCACATGGAAAATGTCACACACATTGCTGCGTCCTTCACTTTGCTTTCGTGGCTTCTTTTCAGTGTTGTGGAGTGAGCTTTTAGCCTGAGGTGCTCTGAGTTTGGGGATGGCACTGGCTATCTTTGCTAAAATGTCCTGACCTCAGGGTGGGCACCTTGGCACCATACCAATTCACTACTGTCACTGAGCAGCTCTTCAGGACAGGCTGGGACAGAAATGGCTCTTTGGCATTTATCAGCAGCATCCATCCATTAGACTTGGTAACAAACATCATTTGAGCCCTGATCAATGAGATTGCAATCTTAATTAATTGTGGAGACAGACCACAAATAGAACAGCGGGCCTGGGTTTGCAAAGAGACTGGACCTGCTGCACTCTTACTTTCTGCTGCGTTCCAGAACCCCAATGGCTTACAGAAAGATCTAGAACCTTAGAGCCAACTGGGACAGCCCTGAAGAAGGTGCAAGTCAGGTGCAGCCTTGCATGGAGGAGAACAGTGGGTGGCCATGACTTCCCCCAGATACCCTGGGCCTCCTCAGGCCTCTGCAGGGTCATGCTCCCCTGTATCAGAGAAGAACCCTTGCTCCTACTTCACACAGAGCCTTGCTATGTTGATGTGTTGCATGCAGAAGCCATCACATATGGAGAACTGTGATGCTGACTCAAGCCTGAAGTGCAAAACTGGAGCAAACCCCCAGTTCACCATAGAAGGATTCAGTTAGCCCAAAGCAACATTGACTTAGGTCCACTCACATCAAAGACCAGCAGGGCCAGTTAATGATGGGACAACTCTTGTGTGGCCAGGAACCCAATCACGTTTATCTTCTCTGTTACATGTGAATTATGCCTTCAGGTTTATAGTATGGCTGCCAGATTGCCTGCTGATTTTATTGCTTATTTTCCTAGTTGGGGAAGGAGAGGCAGCATCTGGGCTTTTCTAACCCTCTTGCTGGCCTAAGAAGTCACCCTCTTCTTGTTAACAGCTTCCCCAGGAGACCTCACCTGTGTGTCACCGATGAGATGCTCATGCCAGGGTGACAGAGGTGAGGGCTCTAGCCCATCTGGGAGGCAGCTGCTCCACAGGACCCAACAGGCACTGCCTCAGGACCATTTTCCTTTGCAGAAAGTCCTGCCTCCACCACCCTGCCTATTGCTGGCTGCTGAAGTGCTTCCATGCCAGGAGTCTCTTCGAGCTCAGCGGTGGACCAGAGGCGCTTCCGGGCTGCCCTTGCTGCTGGGGCCCACTGGGCTTGTGATCGTACTGGCCTCATGCTGGCTCCTAGCGGGCCTGACTGTGCCTTTAGGCAGAACTCGCTGGTTCAGATTTACCAAAGTAGATCATCTCATTTACTTTTGAACCAAAATTAACAAAGGTGACCTTTCAAATCAAGGTGAAGCTTATGGGGGGAAAATGGTTATTTTTCCATGTGAAATGAAGACTTTGATGACCACTCTTATGGAGAGAATCAAGCAACATATTCAAATGTTGCCTCCAAGACACAGCTTTGGTGCACTCTAAGTCGTGTTCTTTTAGCTTACGGGAAGAAGTGTGTGTGATGAACAGCGTGTTGGGGGGGTGGTAAGAGGGGGGCCTCCGAGCTTCCGTGAAGGCATCTCCTTTGGGCCTGCATCCCAGAAAATCAGCCACTGTGGATAGTGCAATTGTTAGCCCTGAGGGAGCTCCCACTAACAAGAATGTCAGGCTCAGGTTTGATGGTTTGGTGATGAAAACAAATTCTTTCCCCCTTTTTTGGTGCGTTTTTGTTTTGGGGATGTGCCGGTGATGCTACCTCCTGGCTCTGTGCTTAGAGGCTGCCCTTAGCAGTGCTCGGGGGAACAGATGATGCCTGGAATCAAATCTGAGCTTCCAACATATAATGCCCCAGTCCTTTGAGCATCTCTCCAGTCCAGATTAGCTCATGACTTACTTGCCGGCATGGCAGAGGAGAGAGCACACGGGCATCACAAGTGCCACAATGCACTGAGCTGGCATCACGGTGCAAAGACTTGCCTTCAAACAAGAGCTGTGTGGCCGAGGTTCTGCCAGATGAGCCCACCTCGTCCATGCTGGACAGCAAGCAGGTTGACCCAGAGATGGCCAGGAGGGAGCAACTGAAGGAGCAGGGATGGAAGTCCAGAGCAGGTATATCCAGTAGGAATTTTTGCTTTCTTAAACTTCTTTCACTACCCAGCCGTCACCACACTCCAGGACGCTTTCCGGACCCGCGCGGCAGCTCCGGCCAAGACCCACGCACAACTGAAGACCCACAGAACAAGATAAGTGGAACTCTCTGAGACCTTGGACTCCAGGCTCGGCAGACCCAGGGACAGAGCTTCTCTGCTTGCTCCCACCACCACAGGTGACAAAGGGATTCTAATCAGGAGCCCCACCCTACCCTGCGCTGTCTGCTTCCATCAACCACCCAGGGATCGAATTGTGCACAGGAGACCCACCCTACCCAGATAAATACCCCACTGGCAGATTTCCACTCTCGACACTACTTCCACTACCCAGCCGTCACCACACTCCAGGACGCTTTCCGGACCCGCGTGGCCGCAAGCGGCCGCACGACACATCATAAGACACTAAATACCCATCTTCTGGAATTGTCGTACCATATTTGATAGGGTTCAAATATGGTAACACCTACAAGGGTGATTAGAGGTCACCCCAAAAGCCTCTATACCTCTCGGAAAGACTGGCAAGCTACCGAGAGTATTCCGCCCGCACGGAAGAGCCTGGCAAGCTATCCGCTGTGTATTTGATATGCCAAAACCAGTAACTACAACTGGTCTCATTCACCTGACCCTGAAGGCTTCACCGACATGGCAGCACTGAGAAGGATGAGAAAGGAGAGGCCGACAAAATCTCAAGGCCGACCTAGGCTGCCACAACGAAGGAAGACAAAAATGATCGTCTGTACTTTCAATGCACGTACGCTAGCATCAGATGCATCCATCGAGGACCTGATGGTACAAGCGCGAATGATCAAGTACGACATCATTGGTCTGACCGAGACAAGAAGGCACGAATCTCACCATGCTGTTTTCGACACCGGAGAAGAATTGTTCCTCGGAACATGCGATAAAAGAGGTGTTGGAGGCGTCGGTGTCCTTGTCAACACAAACTTGGCCAAGAGCATTGATTCATTCGAATGCCTAACAACCCGAATCAGACGTTTACATTTGAATAGATGTGGCTCACTGCCTGCAGTTTCTATCTTCGTTGTCTACGCACCAACATCTCATTATGATGAAAGAGAAATCGAGAAGTTCTACATGGAGCTAGAGAAGTTCTATAAAGAAGACCACACCTTCTACAAGATTATTGTGGGTGATTTTAATGCCAAGATAGGACCGAGAAGATCAGCTGAAGAACTTCACATCGGGACCCATGGCCTAGAATGGAACGAACAGGGTGAGAGACTGTCTGAGTTCATCATGTCGACCAAGACCATTCATGGTAACTCACAGTTCCAGAAGGCAGAATCTAAACGATGGACATGGGAGTCTCCCGGTGGACGATTCCACAACGAAATAGACCACATCATATTCAATCGACGGTTTTGCCTGACTGATGTCGCTGTTGTCCCAAAATTTCGAACAGGATCGGACCACCGTCTCCTTCGTGCAAAATTCTACTTCACAGAGCGGGGAGAAAGGGCTGCAAAGTTCAAAAAGAGAACTCCCAGAATGACCACCAACTGGGAACTCTTTGGTACTATTGCAGCAACATGGGAAGATGCCATTGTTGACAACATTGACGAGGAATACGATCAACTGGTTCAGCACCTCCATGAATGTGCGAGGAACGCCAAGAGAGAGATAGCCACAAAAAGTCGCCTATCTTCGAAAACTCTTGAGCTAATTCGCCAGCGTGGTTTGGCGCATGCCTCAGGCAACCGCAAGCTAACGTCCGAGCTTGCAAAGCAGTGCAGAGATGCGATCAAGGAAGACCTCAAAGAGAGAAGAGCAGAAGTACACCAGTACTTCTACCAAGATGCGGCAGAAGCCGGGAAAAGTATTCGTAACGCCCGCCTGTCCTTCGCCAACTATAAGACCAAGATGACTGCCCTCCGACGTCCTGATGGATCCATCACATCCTCCAGAACGGCAATGGAGAAGATTATCCATGACTTCTACTCAAATCTCTTCGATAGCCATGTCCACTTGCCGACATACCAAATTCCACAGGATGGGTATGTCGTTCCTAACGTTCTCCCTTCCGAAATCCGACACGCCATTTCGTTGGTAAAGAAGCAAACAGCACCCGGCCCAGACAAGGTCAGACCTGAACACCTAAAGAACCTGCCGTCAGTACTCATCAATACACTGGCTCGGCTCTTCACTCGCTACCTGTCTGAATGCAAGGTTCCGTCCCAATGGAAAACCAGCAGGACCGCACTACTGTTCAAGAAGGGAGACATCCATGACATTGGCAACTATCGCCCGATCTGCCTATTGTCTGTCATCTACAAGCTGTTCACTCGAGTCATCCTGAATAGGATTGGCAGAACACTAGATGAAGGACAACCATGCGAGCAAGCAGGGTTCCGCAAAGGATTCAGCACCATTGACCATATACACACGGTAACCAAGCTCATTGAGGTTTCTCGGGAGTTCAAGATGCCGCTCTGCTTAACGTTCATTGATTTAAAGAAGGCCTTTGATTCTGTTGAGACGGAAGCGGTCATTGAAGCCCTAGCCAATCAGGGCATTCAAGCCCAATACATCAGGATCCTCCGTGAGCTGTATTGCGGATTCACTACCAGGATCTCACCATTCTACAAAGAAGTGATCGTTGATGTCAAGAGAGGGGTGCGGCAGGGTGATACCATTTCACCGAAACTCTTCAGTGCCACCCTCAAGAACATCATGCGACGACTGGAATGGGAAGGAATGGGAGTGAAGATAGATGGTCGGCAACTACACCACCTCCGCTTTGCTGATGACATTGTTTTAATAACACCAAACATCAGCCAAGCGGCACAAATGCTGGCCGACTTTGACCGTGAGTGTGGAAAGGTAGGACTACAGCTGAATCTTACGAAGACAATGTTTATGAGAAACAGCCTTGTTCCTGACGCCCCATTCGCTCTCAATGGAACGACCATCTCCGAATGCAACAGCTATGTGTACCTAGGTCGAGAGGTCAACATGACAAATGACCTGGCACCCGAGCTGCGCAGGAGGAAGAGAGCGGCTTGGAACGCCTTCAAGAACGTCGAAGAAATAGCTAAGAGGACGAAGAACCTCCAGCTCCGGGCACATCTCTTTGATTCCACTGTTCTTCCTGCATTAACATATGCCTCAGAGACCTGGGCCCTACGCAAACAAGATGAGAATGCCATTCAGGTCTCCCAAAGAAGAATAGAAAGAGCTATGCTTGGAATATCACGTTTCACTCAAATGAGAGAACGAATCCGGAGTTCTGACATCCGTCGACGATCAAGGATCAGGGACGCTGTCTCATATGCCAAGGTGTCGAAAATCAGATGGGCTGGTCACGTAATGAGATTTAAAGACGACCGTTGAACTAGAGCTGTTACTGATTGGATTCCACGGGATGTCAAGAGACCGCGTGGCCGCCCACCTACCAGATGGTCAGACTTCTTTGTCAAGATCATGAACGATAGGTTTGAGGCCCTCCATGTTCCCGGAGCGAAGAGATGCCATTGGGCTACACTAGCACGCGACAGGGACAAATGGAGACGTTACTGGCGCCCGCTCGAGCAAATCGACGACTAACGGGAAGTTAAGTGATTAAGTGATTAAGTGAAACTTCTTTCAAAAGAAGCTAGGATGCTGCCCTGACCCAGAACTCCCTGCGGACAGCGGCCTGGTGGCTGGAATCACTTTTGGGTCACACCCAGCGATGCTCAGGGATTACTCCTGGCTCTGCACTCAGGAATTACTCCTGGTGGTGCTCGGGGGACCATATGGGATGCTGGGAATCGAACCTGGGTTGGTCGCGTGCAAGGCAAACGCCCTACCCGCTGTGCTATTGCTCCAGCCCCTGGAATCATTTTAGAAAGAGGATGTGGACCTCACTAGTACTGGGCGACGTCAATATTTCCAGGATGGGCTTGGTAGTGTGGCATCTGATGGGCACTTTTAGGGCCAGGCTGGCATCAGCTAACCCTTGCCCCTTACTTGTGCCATGGTCTCCCTCCTGTGGGGGCCACATGCTGCAAGTGTGCGTGCAGAAAATTGGCTCTGTGTGAAGTCGGCTGTACTCCCTCCCTGCCCATGCCGGGTTCTCCATCTATGGCTGAAGCCGCAGGGCCCTGCCAGTAGCTTTTCACTTACTTAATCACTTAACTTCCCGTTAGTCATCGATTTGCTCGAGTGGGCGCCAGTAACGGCTCTATTTGTCCCTGTCTTGTGCTAGTGTAGCCCAATGGCATCTGTTCGCTCTGGGAACATGAAGAGCCTCAAACCGATCATTCATGATCTTGACGAAGAAGTCTGACCATCTGGTAGGTGGGCGGCCACACGGTCTTTTGACATCCCGTGGAATCCAGTCAGTAACAGCTCTAGTCCAGCAATCATCTTTAAATCTCATTACGTGACCAGCCCATCTGATTTTTGACACCTTGGCAAATGAGACAGCGTCCCTGATTCTTGATCGTCGACGGATGTCGGAACTCCAGATTCTTTCTCTCATTTGAGTGAAACGTGATATTCCAAGCATAGCTCTTTCTATTCTTCTTTGGGAGACCTGAATAGCGTTCTCATCCTGTTTGCGTAGGGCCCAGGTCTCTGAGGCATATGTTAATGCAGGAAGAACAGTGGAATCAAAGAGATGTGCCTGGAGCCGGAGGTTCTTCGTCCTCTTAGCTATTTCTTCAACGTTCTTGAAGGCATTCCAAGCTGCTCTCTTCCTCCTGCGCAGCTCAGGTGCCAGGTCATTTGTCATGTTGACTTCTCGACCTAGGTACACATAGCTGTTGCATTCAGAGATAGTCGTTCCATTGAGTGCGAATGGGGCGTCAGGAACGAGGCTGTTTCTCATAAACATTGTCTTCGTAAGATTCAGCTATAGTCCTACCTTTCCACACTCATGGTCAAAGTCGGCCAGCATTTGTGCCGCTTGGCTGATGTTTGGTGTTATTAAAACAATGTCATCAGCAAAGCAGAGGTGGTATAATTGCTGACCATCTATCTTCACTCCCATTCCTTCCCATTCCAGTCGTCGCATGATGTTCTCGAGGGTGGCACTGAAGAGTTTCGGTGAAATGGTATCACCCTGCCAAACCCCTCTCTTGACATCAACAATCACTTCTTTGTAGAATGGTGAGATCCTGGTAGTGAATCCGCAATACAGCTCACGGAGGATCCTGATGTATTGGGCTTGAATGCCCTGATTGGCTAGGGCTTCAATGACCGCTTCCGTCTCAACAGAATCAAAGGCCTTCTTTAAATCAATGAACGTTAAACAGAGCGGCATCTTGAACTCCCGAGAAACCTCAATGAGCTTGGTTATCGTGTGGATATGGTCGATGGTGCTGAATCCTTTGCGGAACCCGGCTTGCTTGCATGGTTGTCCTTCATCTAGTGTTCTGCCAATCCTATTTAGGATGACTCGAGTGAACAACTTGTAGATGACAGACAATAGGCAGATAGGGCGATAGTTGCCAATGTCATGGATGTCTCCCTTCTTGAACAGTAGTACGGTCCTGCTGGTTTTCCATTGGGACGGAACCTTGCATTCAGAGGTGTCGGAGGCGTCAGTGTCCTTGTCAACACAAACTTGGCCAAGAACATTGATTCATTCGAATGCCTAACAACCCGAATCAGACGTTTACATTTGAATAGATGTGGCTCACTGCCTGCAGTTTCTATCTTCGTTGTCTACGCACCAACATCTCATTATGATGAAAGAGAAATCGAGAAGTTCTACATGGAGCTGGAGAAGTTCTATAAAGAAGACCACACCTTCTACAAGATCATCGTGGGTGATTTTAATGCCAAGATAGGACCGAGAAGATCAGCTGAAGAACTCCACATCGGGACCCATGGCCTAGAATGGGATGAACAGGGTGAGAGACTGTCTGAGTTCATCATGTCGACCAAGACCATCCATGGTAACTCACAGTTCCAGAAGGCAGAATCTAAACGTTGGACATGGGAGTCTCCCGGTGGACGATTCCACAACGAAATAGACCACATCATATTCAATCGATGGTTTTGCCTGACCGATGTCGCTGTTGTCCCAAAATTTCAAACGGGATCGGACCACCGTCTCCTTCGTGCAAAATTCTACTTCACAGAGCGGGGAGAAAGGGCTGCAAAGTTCAAAAAGAGAACTACCAGAACGACCACCAACTGGGAACTCTTTGGCACTATTGCGGCAACATGGGAAGATGCCATTGTTGACAACATTGACGAGGAATATGATCGACTGGTTCAGCACCTCCATGAATGTGCGAGGAATGCCAAGAGAGAGATAGCCACAAAAAAACACCTGTCTTCGAAAACTCTTGAGCGAACTCGCCAGCGTGGTTTGGCGCATGCCTCAGGCAACCGCAAGCAAACATCCGAGCTCGCAAAGCAGTGCAGAGATGCGATCAAGGAAGACCTCAAAGAGAGAAGAGCAGAAGTACTGGTAGATGCGGCAGAAGCTGGGAAAAGTATTCGTTACGCCCGCCTGTCCTTCGCCAACTATAAGACCAAGATGACTGCCCTCCGACGTCCTGATGGATCCATCACATCCTCCAGAACGGCCATGGAGAAGATTATCCATGACTTCTACTCAAATCTCTTCGATAGCCATGTCCACTTGCCGACATACCAAATTCCACAGGATGGATATGTCGTTCCCAACGTTCTCCCTTCCGAAATCCGACACGCCATTTCGTTGGTAAAGAAGCAAACAGCACCCGGCCCAGACAAGGTCAGACCTGAACACCTGAAGAACCTGCTATCAGTACTCATCAATACACTGGCTCGGCTCTTCACTCACTACCAGTAGCTTTTATTCTACCAGAATTTATGGCAGAAATTGTCTGTTTGTGACACCACCAAAATGTTTGTGACAAAGGGCAGAAATGCCCCGTCCAGGTGCATTGTGGGTGCTTCCCACAGCCTCTCCAGGTTCATTGTGGGTGTTTCCGTGGCCTCGCCAGGTGCATTGTGGGTGTTTCCTCACACCCTCTCCAGGTGCATTGTGGGTGTTTCCCCACACCCTCTCCAGCTTCATTGGGTGTGTTTCCCCACGCCCTCTCCAGGTGCATTGTGGGTGTTTCCCACGCCCTCTCCAGGTGCATTGTGGGTGCTTCCCGTGGCCTCTCCAGGTGCATTGTTGGTGTTCCCCAAACCCTCTCCAGGAGACATGTATTGAGCCCCCGGGGTCTGTCCTGCTGCAGCAGGTCCCTGGGAGCAGGCAGCCAGGCGGAGAGTGGGGTCTCTGCAGCCTGCTCCTGGAAGGCACTTTGTGTCCGGCCACATTTGGAGCCTTGGTCTTCGTTCATTTGTTGGAGACACAAACAGGAGCGTGGCAGGGGCCGCACCTTCCTCTGGTGCCAGGTGAAGGTGCTGCCGAACTCCAGAACCAGGCTCTGGAGCAGCTCCGTTTCGCACACACGTACCCGTTCTGCTCCGTGTGGTTTGCAATCTGATTTAATTACAAAACCTTCGCCAGCCTGATCGTGTGCTCTCCACGCCATGGAAGACCACCCACTCGCCAGAGCCTGGGAAGACTCGGTTTACTGTGGCCTGCAGCCAGCGTGACGCAGCCCCAGTGTCCAGCAGCCGCTTCCGGAGGTGGTGGCGGGCGGTGCCGGTGACGTCGCTGCGCTCCTGACCAGCCTCTCACTGGGAAGTCCGCGGGGCCGCTCCTGTCTGTGGTTCCTCCGAAGTGGGAGCTCCGAAGGGTTGTTTCAGTTCCCTTTTCCAGCTCATTCTGTCTGCTTCTCTGTCTCTCTCCCTGATGCTCTTTTCTGTTCTGTTGTCCGAGATGCTGCGGGCTCGGGCCTGGACATCCCGAGTGTGGTCAGCGGAAGTTCTCCAGGCCCCGGGGACGCCCAGTCACCTTCGGGACACCCTGGCCTTGGGAGTTGCTAGAGGACGCACAGTTCAGTCCCTGTGAGACGGTGTCTACTCTCACCCCAGGCTCGACCCTGAGCTATGCCAGCCCCCCTCGGCTTCTCGGACCTGCCCCTTAGGCCCCACGTTCTTCTCCGGGCCTTGGGCAGTGCCCTGCAAAGCTCCCGCCTCCACTTCCCAATCCCAGATCACACACTCCCCACGAATAAAACCGTTTCTAAAGAGATTGGCTGGTTTTCAAAACCAGCCAGAGGCCTCAGGCTAAGTTTAGACAACTAAAAATAAAGTGAAAACTTGGTTTTCAAAATTATTATTATTATTTTAAAAGTCTTTTTTGAAATGTACTTAAACAGTGATGCAAAATCTGGTCAATAAAATTCTACTGTTACCATGTTAGCATGAAAATTAGCCTGGTTCCTCCCAGGATAAAATGAGGAGTTTCCTCATGGTGCTTCGTTCTTCCCTTAAAACCAAATGTGGGGCTGGAGCGATAGTACAGCAAGTAGGGAGTTTGCCTTGCACACGGCCGACCCGGGTTCCATTCCCAGCATCCCATATGGTCCCCTGAGCACCGCCAGGAGTAATTCCTGAGTGCATGAGCCAGGAGTAACCCTTGAGCATTGTCGGGTGTGACCCAAAAAGCTAAAAAAAAAAAAAAAAGACGAGACTCAGCCCCCTTGTTAGCATTGGGGCTAGCTGGAACTGGGGCGGGGGGATGGGGGAGGACAGTGCCCTGCAGTGCAACCACTCTTCACCTGGCTCCAGGTGGGTGGTTAGGGCTGTGCACACAGCATCCTCAGTCACTCCCCAGCTCTGCTCACTTATTCTCAAGGATCACCCCCCACCCCAGAAGGCCGCACTCTGCCCCCTGGCATTCCCAAGGCGGCATCTGCCCTGCAAACATGAGCACATCCACTGGTAGTCTGACCTGGAAACACAAACGAAATGAGAAACATCACCAAGCAGACTCTGGTTCTTCCCACCCCTGCTTCCCACAGAGCTCGTGTTTTGTTCTGTCTGGGGGACGCCTCAGCAGTGCTCTGGGGCTACTCCTGAGGGTGCTCAGGGATCATGCCTGTGTCTCACCCCTGTGACAGCGCCAGCTGCTTGCACCTGCATCTGCAAACACAAATGTAACCGCATGTTTAGAAGCAACATCAGGAAAGTCTCTGTTATGTCGCTCCTTACTCAGTGGGTGGAAATTCACGAAGAAAACTGCCATTGAATTGACCGCTCCAGGACAAAATACTCGAGAAACCATGTGGATGGTGAAAAAGTGGAAACCAAAGACAATTCGAGAGAGTAGGGGCCGACTTGGAGTGGGAGGACACTTGCGGGACTGGTTGGGCAGACACCAGTCATGGCCATGCTCAGCTCTGAGACCACTGCAGCAGGCCTCCAAGTCCTCTCCTGCCTGAGCCTCCCCCCCCCCCCAGCAACTCCTCCTTCCCCGTGGGCACTGACTCTGGAGAGCAGGTGGGGGCTGTCCGTGGAGCGCCCCAGGTCTCCACTCTCAGTGGTGGCTGCCCCACTTCCAACCTGAGCCCCTCGCCATAGCCCGTGTGCAGACGGAGCTGCTGGCCGTGCTGCTGCTCTGAGGTGCAGACGTTGCCCTGGAAGCTCCTTCCGGACAGGCCAAGCTCCAGGCAGATCCACTCACGAGGCTCCAGAAGTCTGAGTTTGGGCTGAGGTCCACTGTTGGTCCCCTCAGGCTGTCTGGACCCTGGTGCCCCAGCCCCCTGTTTCTCTAGCCCCCTCCTCTCCTCCTCACCCTAGAACTGCTGGGCTTCAATCCATCGGCCGAGAGAGGCAGACTATCTCCTGAGTTGTGCATAGGATGTGTCCTGCTCACAGCACACGCGGAATGGCCCTGGGGACCGGGAGCCTGGGACATCCATGTCGGATGCCTCGGGGAAGTTGGTGCCTCACCCACTAACCTTGAGGAACCACTAATCTGTCCCACACTGAGGGATGGTGTGTGCAGACAGACACTCAGTATAGTGTGTGCAGAAACAGACACTGCAGAACCACCCGTCACAGTGCACCCCTCAGCACTGTCCTCACAGTGGTCTCTGTCACACAGAGCCTTCTACGCAGCACGGGGAATGACCGGAGCAGCATGACATGCCCTGTGGCCCCAGGGCTGGCCTGCACAACTCGGCCTTGGCCTCTAACCCTTCAGCCTCAGGGGAAGCCAGAAGAGGGACTCGGCCTGTGTGGCTGCATCAGCATCAAGGCTCTAAGGAGTCCTGGATGCTGAGTCGGGAATGCGCAGTGAGGGCCGGCCGGAGGCTGTGCTGCGGCTCGCTGCTGGGATTTGTGTGGAATGTTCCAGACTCAGGAGTACAGAGTTTGGAGCTGCTGTGCCTGAGCACAGGCCGACTCCTGGGCCCGAGAGCCAGGACATGAGGGGACGCCCGGTGCTGCTGCCTTTCCCACCGCCGTCTGGAGCCGTGTGTCTGCGTTCGGTGCTGGTCTCGGCTAGTGAGCGGCCAGCTGGGGAGGAGACGTGGCAAGGGCCTGGAGGCGGGAGAGTGACGTCTGATCACGGCCAGACAGGAAGCATGCGGCTTCACGCCACTGGGCCCAGACGCCGAGTCCCAGGGTGACCCTTTGCCCACGCCCTCTGTTGCTGAGCCTCGGTGGCAGCTGAAGGGACAGCCTCCTACGCAGACTCCTGTTGGCATTTGGGAAGCCAAGGCTAGACTTTGGGAAGCCAATGGCTCCTCAGGACGGGGGCCCTCAGATCTTTGCTCCTCCTGAGGGTCCCACGCAGCCACGAGAGTGTCCAGGGGCCGGCAGGGCCCCTGTGGGTCGGCCTCCTGCTTCTCCCAAGATCGGTTCCAACCTTAGTGGGGGCTGCATTGTTGAGGGAAAAGTGTGTCAGTTATGAAGTTGAAGGACAAAATTGGGCCTTGGAAATGTTAAATGCAGAATTTGCAAAAACAAAATCTCCCAGCTTCTGAAGTGCCATGTCTTTATGATCGTAACTTTGGATGAAATGCAGCTGCATTTTAAGAACTTCTGCCTACATTATCACTCATGTAATGGACAGCAATTAAATTATATGTTGGACCCAATTGCTGCCAAAGGAAATAGTTTCCTAATTATTGAAGCCATTTTTTGATGCTACTGGAAATTAAATCTTTTCAATTTCTTGTAAATGAGAGTTTTTATAAAAATAGATTTCTTGCTGAGTTTATGGAATCTTGCTCTTTTCCTGTGACATGCTTTTAAAAAAAATCTCCTTAAATATTCCACATTTCAGATGTGAAGGAATGGGGAGTGCTGTGGGGCTCTGAGCAGGGTGGAGAGCGTCGTCAGAGGCAGGCGAGGGGCTGCGAGCCTCCCAGACTTTTCTCACGTGAGGCAGGATCCCCCGGGCTGCCTGTGGCTCTGCTGCTCCTGCCCAGCTCACACCGAGAAGGCCTCTGTCCCCCTCAGGGAGTACCGAGTCCCGGATGACACAACACATGTGCTTCATATGACACATGCATGTTACATGACACACAAGTCACAGTGCATGGATGTTTCATGATTTGTGTGTGTTGTGTAACATACTCGAGTCTCACAAATATACATACCATGGCAAGCATGCGTTATGCAGCACAAAGGCAGTACATGACACATGTTCTATGACATGTGTAGGCCCTATCACACATGAATCCTGTAACAGACGTGTTGTATAGCACACATGAGTTGCATGACACGCAGGTTACAGAGTAACAAATTATACGATAACCATCTGTTATATGATATACATAAGTTATATGACTCATATGTTTTGTGGCATACAGGAGCCATGTGATAAATATGCGTTATGTGAGACATGAGTTACATGGCACCATAAAGCCTATGACTGGCACACATGGCAAGACATGCATGATTTTGTCATGAACTTTATTGCTATTTCATCTCATGCGTTCTTGCTGCAGTGTCCTTTGAATTTGGAGGACACTCCAGGTTCAGTGCTATGAAGAGTTGTAGTTTCTTCCCTGTCTTTTGCTCACCTTAGTTTAACCTTTTCCTTTAGTAGTTGCTTTTGTGGTTTCATAAGCGCTCTCAGCCGCCCCTGAGTGGGTGGTCGATTCTCACGGGCAGAGGATCGTGGTGCCTGCGGGCCCAGGTCTCCCTTCCTCTGGAAGAGCAGTGAGCTCCCCACAGATCCTGCTGCAGGAAAGTGTTCTCAGACGGTAGATGACTCCATAATGCATCTAGAAAAATAGCCATCTGGTGTCTTTGCTCAATAGCAAACCCTATTACAACTGCTGGTTACTATCTCAAGGTCAAGAGCGTGCAAAGCAGGTACCAAGTGTACGTAAAACAAGCACAGACATGCTCACATATGTGAACACAAGTGCAAAGCCGTAATAGTGTAAAGAACGGGCATGTTCCCTGGAGGGTGCCCTGATCACTAAACCCCAAACGCATCTTGGGTAAAACTGAAGGCAAAATCCCTGGGTCTCTGCAGACTGCTATGGGTCAGGAGGCCCAGGACAGAGTCAGGGGGAGAGTTGGAGGTAGAGTTGGGAGGTGGGCAGACCCTGAGAGTGTCCCCTTAACCACACAGAAGCCTACCAAGTCAGCACAGACCAGTGAGTCAGCACAGACCCAGTGAGTCAATACCAACTAGTGAGTCAGCACAACTCCAGTGAACCAGTGAAAATCCAGTGAGTTAGGAAGAAATCATGGGGCTGGAGCCATGGGACAGTGGGTAAGGCCTTTGCCTTGCACGCGACCAACCTGGGTTCGATTCCCAGCATCCCATATGGTCCCCCAAGCACCGCTAGGAGTAATACCTGAGTGCATGAACCAGGAGTAACCCCTGTGCGTTGCCAGGTGTGACCCAAAAAGCAAAAAAAAAAAAAAAAAAAAAAAACGAACGAAAGAAAGAAATCCAGTGAGTCAGCATGAACGCAATGAGTCAGCACAAATGCACCGAGTCAGCACAGCCGAAATCATCAGTTTCCCGATGGAGCGCCTACGCGTCCACCCGTGACAGGTGGTCTCGGAAGCCTGGGATTGCACAGCGCCTCCTCTCTGTGGGAATTCTGAAGTAATTCTGAAGTGCTGGTTCCTACCTTGGTGCAGCAGCGGGAAAATCAAAGCTTTGGAGTGCTCTCCTTCCCCAACCCTGGTTCCCGTATCTCTCCCATCCACTGCCGTGGCCCTGCCCAGCTCCCCGTAGGACCTCAACCCTGGCTACCAGGCGGCTCTGCCCGACAGGCTTCAGTGACTCCATCCAGGGCGCTCCTGCCTTCAGGACTGCAGTTCCTGTCCGTGTCTTCCGTGTCTCCATGGCGCTCAGACGCTCCTGGGAAGGGGCTGGCCTCCAGCAGTGTTCCCAACGTGGAAGTGTCTTCCTAGGCTAGTGAGCTGGCCATGAGGGAGCAGCAGCTCTGAGGGGGTGCTCGAGCAGATGCTGCTGTCAGCCGCGTGGGCTCTGTGGGGCCCAGGTGCCCTCACAGCCCACCGATGTGACTGACGTCAGCCTGGACACGTGCCATGAGAGGCTTCCTCGTGCCTGAAAACGCGGCGTGAGTTTAGGGCGGAAGAGTCAGGTCCCCAACCATGTCCCATCACAGGCACAGAAGGCATGAAGCTGGGCCCACAGAGCCTGAGCTCGTGCAGTTCCTCCTGAAGCGGCATCCCTTGGTTGTTGCAACGAAGCTCGTGAAGCCAAGGCAAGGAAGCCCTTGCTCGGACCTCACACAGCCCCTCACACGTGCGGCTGGCGAGTCTCAGGGCCTCCGTGTTCCAGACTGGGCAGAGCAACGAGGAAACGTGCCCCATCCCGAGGTCATGTGAGTGTGCGTGGTGTATGAGTGTGTGTGGTGTGTGAGAGTGAAGGCGTGTGGCTTTCACTCCCACATCGTCTCTTTTGACCAGAGAGGCTTGTCTGCTCATTCCTGCCTCTCTGGTCAGTGGGAAGCTACTTCATGCTCATGCCGCGTCGGGTCTCCGTGGCTCCCAGGCACCTTCTCTGGAAGGTGCGGGGGCAGCCCCCGGGGCCTCTGTGCCACACTGGGGTCTGAAGGTGCTCATGACCACCCTCTGTAAGCACTTCACTGCTGGAAGACTCAAGCCCGACTGGCCCAGCGTGCACAGACATGACAGTTTGGGTCCCAGCCTTCAGGGTGGCCCGGTGAAGGGAGAGCCCAGGGTCCAGGGCTTGCACCTGTGCTTCCCACACTGTGCCCTCAGCCCTGCTGGTCTGGGCCTGGGTAGACAAGGGACCCCCACCTCCGCCTTCTGTAGGTCACCTGAAAGGGGGTCCTGCTTCCAGCTCTCAGAGGAAAAGGCCTCAGCGGGGGTGGGGCTGTTGCGTTTCGGACCTGGAGTCTGGGCTGCGCGTGGTGTGGCGCCAAGGGTCCCAGGCCCACCATCAGCCTCACCCGTGACCTCTGCTCAGCGGACGGCCACTTCCCTGGAAGCTCCAACCCAAATAGCTTCCCTCAGTGGACAGTCGCTTCCTTGAAGACCCCAACCCAAATCTCAGCCCGCGCGCCAGGCTTTCCCCGGGCACCCCACAGGAACTCCCTGGGTGTGCAGAGTCCTGCGGCCGGGGGCCTGCCTGCCCCGGCCAGCTCGCGGCGTCTGGCTCCTGAGGGTCTCATCCCCTGGGAGCTGCCTGGGAGTCTCTGGGGGGGGGGGGGGGGGGCATGACTGACCTGCGTGTGAGGTTTGTGGTGTGTGTGTGGTGTGTGGTGTGTGAGTGTGTATGTGTGTTGTGCGTGAGTGTGTGTATTATGTGAGTGTGTGCGGTGTGTGAGAGAGAGGTCATGTGAGTGTGCGTGGTGTATGAGTGTGTGTGGTGTGTGAGAGTGAGGTGTGTGTGGTGTGTGAGTATATACGGAGTGTGTGTGATGTGTGTGGTTTGTGAGTGTGTGTGGTGTGTAAGTGTGTGCAGTCTGTGTGAGTGAAGTTGTGTGAGTGGGGATAGAGTGTGTATGTGTGTGTGTGTGTTGTAAAGTATACTTCTATGTACATGAGTTTGTCTCTGTCAAGTCTCTGGCTCAGCACACAGCAGCCTGTGTGCCCCAAGTTTCCGGTTCTGTTTCCAAGTGGACGGCCTTCACTGGCTTCCTTTGATTCTGGCTCAAACACGGGCACATAAGGAACTTGGAAGCCCCCACCCCCCAGGCTTTGGAGTAGATGCCGGCTTTTAGAGCGAACGCCCAGGGAAGTCTCGTGGTCACCAGGTAGGAGTCGGGTTTCAGACTCGACTTCCCGGCTGCCCTCGTGTGCACTGCCCACTGGGCTGTGGGGGGCCAGGCCCCGTCAGTGACTCATTTCCAGCAGGAAAGTGCAACCCCATTACTGTGTCCCAGCGGACAGTAATGAGATTTCCGCCGTGTCCTTCCCGACCACTCAATATTTCATATTGGTAATTAGCAACTTCTTGTTATTTTGTGCTAATTTTAATCTGCATCTATTTTTGCGAGGCCCTTTCAGTCAATAAAATCACCATCATTTCTGAATGGCCACCATTTGCCTTTGACAGGCACAGCCGCCGCCACCTGCTGTCACAGCCTCAGTCCCAAGACAGCTTCTCTCCCCACTTCCCTGAGTCCCTGAGCACTGACTCCACGCTGCTCACCATTGGCATGGGCTGATGGGAACTGGGGGTACTCATGCTCCCTGCCCTGCCGAAGCGCTGCTCCTGGCTTCTTGCATTCAGTTACAGGGCCATTCCGTGGGGGGCCAAAAGACACACAGAGAGAGGTGGGAGGCGTGGATAGGCACAAGGCAATCAGAGCTTAGCACACAGCCCCACGTTGTATTCTAAACAGCCACAAATCCACGCGTTCCACATAATTGTCTATCTGGGTGGGGTTCCACAGGAAGAAATCTGCTCCCACAACATGGCACCACAGTTCTCATAGTTGTACAAACAAGTAGGTGCATGTATACATGTGTATGCATGTGTGTATGTGTACATATGCATGTGTGAGCATATGTGTGTTGTATATATATAAACATGTGTGCATATAAACATATATGTGTGCCCTTGAGTGTAAGTATATGTGTGTATATGAGTATGCATATATATATGAGTGTGCATATGCATATGTATGTATATATGTATATGTCATTCTAGAATTAATTTCAGAGGCAAATATCTTGTAAGTCAAATTGGTCTACAGTGCTGTGACAGTTTAGTCAACAGCCTCCAGACACACACCACAAAAGTTCCTGTCTCATTTCAGGATCAAACTCATCCTTCTGCCCTCCCACCCATCCCTTCCTGTCCCTTTTGGAAACTGCCAGTATAGTTTGAACCAAGTCTAAAAGTCACTTCTACCGTTTTATTCCAGTTCGTTTGCGTTATTCGTAGCCCATGTGTGAGTAAAACATTCAGTGATTGCTTTCACATCCTGCTTTTTTACTAGTCAGAATACTTGTCTCAATTTATCCATTTTGTTATCCAGTTTGTTGCAAAAAATCCATCTTTAATGGCAGAGCAGACTTGTGGAGTTTACAAGATCCACCTTGATCCGATCCTCCCCCACCGTGGCCCTGGTGGTGTCCACGGGCCCTGGCTGTGACCAGTGCTGCTCTGACGGAGGGTGCAGATACCCGAGGGGGCTTTCGTTCCTCCAGGTGAGCGCCCTGCAGAATTCCCGTTGTCAGGGCTCAGGCCCTCCGGAGGCTGCCCCAGTCCCTGCCCAGAGCACACTGGAGTCCCCACTCCATGTCACACTTGCTGGCTCTGTGTCGACCTCTCTCACCAGCTGAGGGGTCTCGGGGCCGTTTTACTTGCGATTCTCTGGTAAGTGACACTGGACGACGCTCCCTGTGTCTGTGGATCGTCAGCGTCTTCTTGGAAATGTTTCTGTTCATGTCTTTAGCCCATTTTTGGTGGATTTCTGACTTTTCTGTGTGGTGCTGTGAGTTCTCCATGTATTGGGGTATTAGCCCCTTGTCTGAGGTATGATGCGCAAAAACTTTTCCCTAATTGTTGGGTTGCTCTGTTTTGGTTTTGTGGATGTTGTGATTTGCTGCAGTGCATTTGTTTATTCTTACTTTTGTTTCTTTTCTTCTCTTGCCTGTGAGTTGGGCCTCCAAACACGACCCTGATGGTGGGGCCTAGGGACCATCACTGTCTTCTGTTCAGGAAATTTGGGTCTGCCTCTGCGGCTTTGTCACCCGTGTGCGTCAGTGTTTGTGGATGATGTGCGGTAGTGATCTAGTTTTATTTTGGGCATGTGAAAGTTCCATTTTCCCAGCACTGTTCACTGAAGAGACTCCTTTTTCCACAGTATGGTCTTTGCTTCTTTGTCATTAGTAAACTCTGTGTGTATTTATTTAAAGCTCTAGCTCTGTGTGTCTGATTTTATTATAACACCACCCTTTTGATAACTAATTCTTTGTTGTATGGCTTGAAGTCAGGACACGGGACCCCAGAGGAAAGTGCTGTTGTTAGTAGTTGGTAGCCTTTAGTAGTTGGTAAAGACAGCTGTTCCCTGTCTGTCTGCTGTACCTCATGCCCCTACCAGGTATTTCTTGTTGAACAGGAGCTCCTAACAGCTGGAGTACTGACGCCTACTCCCACTCCAGAGACAGTGAGCATTTCCCGTCGATGGGTGTCCCAGCCACTCACTTCCTGCCGTGTGCTGTGCCCATGGCTTGCGCCCAGGGTTTCCTCATTCTCAAGGTGCTTCCCGGGTCTCTGGTCCCTGCTCCTCCTGTGAATGCCGCAAGGCCAGCCCCAGCCCTGTGGGCCTTCTCTGTGCCCTGAGAGGAGGGGGCTCTCTCCCTGGGGCTGCTCAGACCCGCCGTGGCAGTGTGGTCTCACCTCGCGTGCTCCGGCCTCTCGCTGCAGACTCACTGCAGAGCCATTTTGGCTGTTCTGGGCATTGTGGTTTCTCGTCCTTCCCAGGCAGCAGAATAGCTCTGGTCCCTTCCTCATGGTGAAACAGTGCCTCATCCCCCCTGGCCAGTACAGGCTGCAGTCCAGTCACGTGGGCTGCAGACCTGACTGCAGCAAGTGCTGTGGAGACCAACACACCCTCACGGCCGGGGGCAGCTCTGAACTTCGCCAGAGAAACTTGGTACTGCAAAGGGCAGAGTCTGCTCAGTCCTGGAGGTGTGGGTCTGTGTGGAACACGCTGGCCGCACTCCGAGTGCAGCTGGCTGAGTGCAGGGCTGCCTCACAGCCATGGGCCAGCGCTGCCCTCCCCGCTGCTGACCTGCGTGGCCCAGGACGCTCAGAGAAACAGCTCCTGCTGCTAGCAACCACCTAAGAACTCACAGTGCGATTGAGAACTGACCTTCAAGGCTTGCCGATGGCAGTGGTCGTGGGTCTGCACCCTGGCTTTTGAATCAAGGCTCCTGACATCTTCCTGGCCAGGCGGGAATCCACTCCTCCACCTCTCCACGTGACTGCTTTGGAAAGTCTTCTGCACAGCATTGCTCTGGCAGATGAGGGGCTGGGGGCAGCCGGCCACCTGGGGGCCTGTGAGGCGGTCAGCTGGCCCAGGGGTCCCAGGGAGAGCAGGGACGAGCAGAGCTGCGTGTACAGGTGAGGTGAAGGCTGTGGCCGCTGCCCCTTCTCAGCAGCTGTTTACAGCTTGGCCTCAGTCACTCGCTCACCCTGACCCTCGACCCTGTCACTCGCCTACCCTGACCCTTGTCCTTGTCACTCGCTCATCCTGACCCTCGTCACTCAGCAACTGCATGTGAGCTGGTCTGGAAATTTTTGCCACAACAGAACAAACTGATTTCAAGATTGATTAAGACAAAACCAAAACGACCTAAACCCAGACACAAGGGTGACACAGTGTCCTAGTGGGCACATCTCTGGGGAGTCCGCCAGACTCTTGCCAGGCTGGCAGGGAGTGTTGGTTGTTAGAGTCACACACCACAACAGCATGACTGAGCTTAGCGCTGGCCAGTTTGTTCCATGGGCCACGGCTGCAGCTGGTGTCCCCAGCCCTTGCCCGGGCTCCAACCCAGAGCCCACAGACCCTCTCCCTGCTCGGACTCTCCCTGGCCTCACAGCAAGACTCGGTCGCCTTCCTGCTGGCTCAAAACCTCTCCCAGAAACATGCGCCTTGTGGTTGGGAAGAGAACGACTCCGGCAGTGTTCCTACTGCAGAGACAGAGGGGGCAACGGCAGGGGCCAGTGCGCTCCACTGTCTGGTTGTTCGCCACCTGGCTTTCACACGTGGGCCTTCAGGCTGCCAAGGAAGCCCAGCACAATGGCCCGTTCTCTGAGGTCAGTGGGTTCCCACTCCAATCCACTTCAGGGATTCCTCAAGGAAGCCCCAGCGGAAGCTGGTGTGGCCCATGGCAGCCAGTGACGATGAGCAGGAGCCTTTGATGGAGGGCCTCCTCTGCAGCCGGCAGCCCCCTGGCAGCCCCCATTGTGTTGCCATCAAACACCCCTGTTCTGACGCGTTCCTATTGTTTCCAGAGTCGGAAGTCTGGTTCACTGATGGGCATGAATTTTTCAATATGATTTTGCCTTGGATGGAACCCATGACTGCCCAGGGGACACTTTCTGTGGCTAAACACACACACACGGCTGATGGTGCTCGAGAGACGCGGGCGCTGGTTCGGTGGACGCCATCCGAGCGCTGCAGCTGCGGTTGTAGTACACACCCGTGCTCTGCATTGCGGGGCCCCTGGGATGCGCAATGCCCACACAGCACCTGTGGGCTCAGGGGGCCGGGCTGGGGAGTGAGGGGAGGTGGTGGGTCTGCCATCTGCCACGTCTCTCACGGTGAGTCTGACTGCATGCGTCCCAGAGGCCTGAACTGGCCACAAATTCTGCGCTCAATTACAAAACCAGGAGTTTTGTCATCCTGTTCAACCGAGTTCACTGAAGGTTTATGCCATTTCTGCAGAGCAAGTGCTGTAGCGACCATCTTTCGGAAGACACAGATTCATCGGACAGCCTCTAGCCAGCTGGGTGCAGCCTGGGCTCTGCCACGCCCAAAGCCAAGGGCCTGCTGACTCCAATCAAGAACCTCCAGGGCTGAGAAAAATGGCGCGATGAGTGCTGGACAGAGGAGCTGGCCGGGCCAGCCCTCACTGACCACGTTCTCTCTGTCTCTCAGAACACAGAGAGTGCAGGAACCAGATGCAGAGTAACTGCAACCTGCTGGCTGCGTGGCTGTGCCCTTCCTGCACCATCTCCAGGCCCTGGGTGGCGGCTGCAGGGCTCAGTTCCCAACGTGGAGTAACGAGGCAGATGGGTGCCGGGGCAGGGAGGGGGCAGGCACAATTCCTCTCATCCTAGGCCCCTTCATTTCTGGGCATCAAATCTGCCCATCCCTGGCTCTCCCTCTACACCATTCCCTTAGGTGTGCCTGCTCTAGCTGGAGACTGCCACACAGTCAGCTGGACACACACCTGCAGAACCCTCTGGGTATCCTCTCAGTGGTGGCCCCAGCTCTCTCCCCTGTGCCTCCCTTTGGCCCAGCTCCAGGGCTGCCCACCCTGTCCAGGTCCCTGCTCCCGAGGACCCAGCCCTGGAGGGAAGAGAGGCACATGCTGCAGGCCTGGTCCAGCTCCTCTGAAGATGGCCGGGAGAGGTTGGGAGTGACGCGCCATAGGACCCACAAGCCATCTTTCACCTCTGCGTTTGGAAGCCATGTGCTGCTACCACAGCTAGATCCTATGCCATGTGTCTCCTGGGGGCAGTCACCAGTTCCACGCGAGAAGAGAGAAATCTACAGATTTCACATGAGGACAAGAAAGTGCCACAGGTTCCACGTGGGCTGGGGATGTCACAGGTTCACGTGGGCTGGGGGTGTCACGGGTTTCACATGGGGTTGGGGGTGTTACAGGCTCCACGTGGGCTGGGGGTGTCACAGGTTCATGTGGGCTGGGGGTGTCACGGGTTCCATGTGAGCTGAGGGTGTCACAGGCTCCACGTGGACTGGGGGTGTCACGGGCTCCATGTGGGCTGGGGGGTCACAGGTTCCACATGGGCTGGGGGTGTCACGGGTTCCACGTGGGCTGGGGGTGTCACGGGTTCCATGTGGGCTGGGGGTGTCACGGGCTCCACATGGGCTGGGGGTGTCACAGGTTCACGTGGGCTGGGGGTGTCACGGGCTCCATGTGGGCTGAGGGTATCACGGGTTCCACGTGGGCTGGGGGTGTCATGGGTTCCTCATGGGCTGGGAGTGTCACGGGTTCCCGTGGACTGGGGGTGTCATGGGTTCCATGTGGGCTGGGGGTGTCACAGTTTCACGTGGGCTGGGGGTGTCACGGGTTCCACGTGTGATCAGGGCGTGAATCAGGTTTCATGACAGACAAAAGCTCACTTGCTCTTTACAGCAAATGTGTTCCTTGGACCTTAATGTGTCCCCCAGGAGCAGAGCAGCTGCTTTGCAGACAGTAGATTCAAAAGGCCTATGTTTGTAGGTTGTCATTTTCTGCAATAACTGTGGAAAATGAAAGAAGATTCCAGAATACAATTTTCAAGGCTAACTGTTGCTGACAAAACCCACCACAGCTCTTACCACCACCCTTTCTGGTTGGAGAGTCTTCCTATGGTGACTCAGACCACTCACCAGAGTCTGACCTGCAGACAAGGCAAACGAGGTTTGACTTACTGCCTCATCCAGGTCTCACCTCTGCAGGGCCTGGAGGGGTCTGGGTTGAGGGTCTGAACCACTGGTGAGCCACCCACTCAGAGTACCCTCCTGCTTCACTCAGGCCTGGAGGTCTTTCTTGAGTCTATTCTCAAGTGGTTCCACATGACAGCGCTCAGGGATGATCACGCCCCAGTGCAGAGATGGAGAGATAGAAGCAGATGCTGAGGCAGGGATAGAGAGGCAGAGATGGAGACGGTGATTAGACAAGGATGCAGAGGCAGAGGTGGAGACGGTGCTGAGGCAAGGATGCAGAGACAGAGATGGAGATGGTGCTGAGGCAGGGATAGAGACACAGAGATGAAGATGGTGCTGAGAGAGGGATGCAGAGACAGGTGGAGACAGTGGTGAGGCAGGGACAGAGAGGCAGAGATGGAGATGGTGCTGAGGCAGAGATAGAGAGGCAGAGATGGAAACGGTGATTAGAAAGGGATGCAGAGGCAGAGATGGAGACAGTGGTGAGGCAGGAATAGAGAGGCAGAGATGGAGATGGTGCTGAGGCAGGGATAGAGTGGCAGAGATGGAGATGGTGCTGAGGCAGGGATGCAGAGGCAGAGATGAAGATGGTGCTGAGAGAGGGATGCAGAGACAGATGGAGACAGTGGTGAGGCAGGGACAGAGAGGCAGAGACGGAGATGGTGCTGAGGCAGGGATAGAGAGGCAGAGATGGAGATGGTGCTGAGGCAGGGATAGAGAGGCAGAGATGGAGATGGTGCTGAGGCAGGGATGCAGAGGCAGAGATGAAGATGGTGCTGAGAGAGGGATGCAGAGACAGATGGAGACAGTGGTGAGGCAGGGACAGAGAGGCAGAGACGGAGATGGTGCTGAGGCAGGGATGCAGAGGCAGAGATGGAAATGTCCGAAGATGCTCCAGACCTCTCATCTGTGTCCTTGGTTGCTTCACTAGGTTTGGTCCTAGGGAATAAGGAAAAGAGTCAAATAGTAGCTCGGTGCCTTGGGGAGTTGGACTTTCACATCCTGTTTTCGCCCCTACTACTTGAGCTTCTCGAGTTGGGGAGGAGAGGAAGGACATCGGGACAGTGTGGGTTCGTGTCCCTGGGGAGCAAGGCTGAGAGCTGTGTTCTGGAGTTGGGGTGTGACTGCTGCCTGTAAGAGGGGGAGGAGCCCTCCCAGTTCCTGTAAAGCCAACAGTGGTCCCCTGCCTTCGCGTCAGCCGTGGGAAAGCCAAAACCACAGGCAGGGGCTGTTGGGAAATCGCCCGCTGCTTCGGGTGTAATTGCCATTACAGACTTTCTAGAAAGCTGCTGCGGGGCGGCGAAGGTGTGGGGGGCAGGAGCACCTGCTCCCTGCAGCAGGAGGTCATTAAGCTGCCCCCTCCCCGTGCTCCTTCTTTTAATTAGGAGCCACATGGTGGCTCTGGTGTGTGTTTGCCTCCACCGCTGCGGGCTGAGGCTGCGTTTGCACTTGATCCATTATCGATCCGCGGCGGATGCACTGAGCGGGAAGCAGTGCCGTGAGGCTGACGGGCTTAGGCGGGGAAGAGCACTTCCCTGAGCCGTGAAACTTCTCAAACAAAGCAGCGGCCACAGGTGCTGGCCCTGGGTGCTGCAAGCACACGAGTTGTTTCCCAGGCGGGCGCTCAGACCCTCACTCTCCTCTTGTTGTTCTCTCGGCACCCGCTGGAAGTTACACGTTGCCATCACCTTCCGGGACACGTCCCACTCCGGGTGCCTGGGCTCCAGTGTGGAGCCAGGGGCTAACTGCTGGGCCACCTGGGAGGCCACGTGGAGGCAGAGTGGCTTCCCCAGAGGGTCCCAGTCTCAGCCACGGGCCAAGGGCCATGCAGGTGCTGCCCCCACAGGGCCTAGGCTGGGCCCCCACTTGGACTGCAGAGCTGGGTGGGGGCAGGGTGGGGAAGAGAAAGACTATACCACTTCCCAGGTCAGCTGGCGTCTACACAGCAGGAAGCGGGCTAACGGCCACCGCGTCCCTCGTCCACAGTCTGTCCTTCAGCCAAGGCAGCCCAGGTGACGAAGGGGCCTGGCACCAGCAGAGGTCCCCTCCCAGGCAGTCACGGAGCACTGGTGACCGATAGACCCAGGGAACGTCTCTGCGTGTGATGAGCACCCAGGCTGCAGCCTCTGAACCCTGGGGTCTTGGGCAGCACCAGGCCCGCCTGCCTCTCATGGGCTCGGGGACCAGGCTGGGCTCCACAGGGCTGTCTCCCAGGCTTGTGTTCTACAAGCCCCTCGGAACCACTGCAGCAGCGCCTAGACTCAGAGACCCCCGGCCCCGGGTCTGCGCGCCCGGAGCTCTCTGCTGTCCGGTGTGACCCAGACCTGGCAGGCCCACAGGCCGCACACTTAAAAACGTCTTCCAAGATTTCTCTTTTTAGGAGCTCAGATAGAGAAGGGAGAACCAAATAAAGGGTGTTAGGAGGATCCTCCCAGGATGGGAGAAGCTTGCTGAAAGTAGACCATAGACCAAACATGATTGTCACCCATTGCCTCTTTTGCAAACCACAACACCCAAAAGGAGAGAGAGAGAACAGAGGGGAATGCCCTGCCACAGAGGCAGGGTAGGATGGGGGGTGGGGGGTGGGAGGGATACTGGGATCCTTGGTGGTGGGAAATGGGCACTGGTGGAGGGATGGGTATTTGATCATTGTATAATTGAAACACAAGCACAAAAATTTGTAAGTCTACAACTGTATCTTATGATGTCTCACTAATAAAAATTTAAAAAATTAAATTAAATTAAATTAAATTTAAAAAGATTTCTCTTTTTAGATTTCTCTTTTTAGATTTCAGCATTTTCACTCCAAAGCATGCATATTGGGGGTGGGGTATGGGTTGCTGCCATGAGAGGGGACAACTCTGCTCTGTGCCTGGCCCGGTCACCAGCCACACAGCTCCGGACCACCGGGGCTGTGCCTGCTGCCCCCAGATCACAGGCCTGAGAGGGCTGGAAGGGCCTCGGGAGCGCCGGAGGGGCCGGCCTGGGGCTCAGGAAGGCCCTTTCCCACCTGCTCTTTGTCACCAGGGGGCTTGGTGGTGACAAAGGAATCGTCTCCTGGGTCCCACTCAGTGTGGGGAGTCAGAGCCCCCGGGTGCGGCCCGTGACTATCACCCAGGCCTGCCGGCCCAGCCTGTCCTGCGTTCCTGCCATTCTGGGGTCCGTGCCTGTGTGCCTACAGAGGACACTCCTCCTCGCCGTCCTATGAGCCTCCCTGCCAGAGAAAGCTCCCTCAGAGCACATCCTCCGATGAGCCCAATGAGCACCCAGGCTTGTGCGTCACATGTCCATGGCCTGGACCATCCCCAGTGGGCCTCTGGTGCAGAATGCTTGGCAGGCCGCCAGGATCCAGGCCCTGGCCAGTCAGTGATGGAAGGCACTGCCCCGGGGCCGTGGGTCAGCGATAACTTGTCTAAGGCGTGTGATCTCAGTAGTCTGCTTTCATGTTTTGTTCTGTATTGGGGGTTTTTTGTTTTTGTTTTCATTTTGCTTTGTTCTTGTGTAGAGCCACACCTGGCAATGCTCAGGGATTACTCCTGGCTCTGCACTTAGGAATCACTCCAGGCAATGCTCAGGGACTCCACAGATGCCAGGGGTTGAACCCAGGTTGGCCTCGTGCAAGGCAAACCTGCTGTACTGTCACTACAGGCCCATCTTCAGGTTTCAAGTTCCTTCTTTTGGTTTCCAGATGGAGACGTGAAGGCCTCATCTCTGAGCACCAGAGCTCAGCTTGCATCTCTGCAGACATGCAGCCACAGCACCAGGTTTTGCTGAGGCGCCCAGCACCGGGTCAGAACCCTGGCATCGGGTCTGGCAGGAGAAGCCTCCGGAATGACTTGTGTTGTTCATGCTACAGGTACATGTGGATGCATCTATTCATGGATGTTTCACGCCAACATGACAAGATGAGCTAGCCGTGGCAAACTGAGGCATGTCTTTCATTTAATGTTCCACTAGAGTGGCACTCCCAGTTAATAAGCTACTCACATATTGTTCAGTTCTGGCCTTTTGAAATATTCCCTCAAGATTGATTTTTGGAAGGAAACGTAATATGCTTAATAATATAATGCTTATAATTAAAATGTCTATAATCCTAATGCTTAATAGCAGATAAAACTCGCTGACATGAGCATATGACTCTATATTCATACCTGTCTGTTTTATAATCATTTAAAGCTAAGTGAGTGCAGAATGTTGATTTATCAGTCTTATTTACCTGGTGATCTCAGTCTACTTTCATGTTCTTATTGATCCGATAAATTCTCTTCCATTTCTGTCTCAATTAGAAGCTCTTCCTTGAATTTGGTCTGAGTGTTACTGAGCATTTACTGCGCAGGAAAGTCAGTCCCTGGATGCCAAGCGCAGTGGAGCTGTTTTGGCAAATGTGGCAGTTCATTACTGAGCATTTTCCAGGTGCACGTAAAGATATGCTCCTTCAGGGACAGGCAGTGAATTGGAAAATCACAGTTTTCTTTCAAACAGCTTCAAGCAATCGCTTTAATGTTTAATGGAATGTGATTTTTTTTTAGTTTAATGGAGAAAAGGGGTGTTTTGTTTCTATATTTTAATGAATGAGCAATTTTTATAAATTAAAGATCTCAGTGCCCCAAATATTTCCCAAAATATGTTTGCATCACTTGCAAAGACTGTAAAGGCAATAATGAAAATTCCCTGCGTTATGGTCTCAGTGGAGGGGTCAGAGTGTCTTGTTTACAAATGACCCAATTATAATGGAGGCTGTGTGGAGTGATTTCCTCTTGGAAGTGATGTGAGACCCAGCCCCAGCTGTCGCAATGAAGGGAAGCAGGTTTGGAGGGGTAGAGAGTGGGGGTACTCGGCCCAAGCTCATCTTACTAGTTTTGTCTACTATCCTGACAATCAAGTCTTTCTGGAAATAAGACTGGGTTTCATGTAAATAGAAAGACACATCAACTTTGATGCTCAACTTCACCAAATGTAGTTTAAACAATCCTCATTTTTCCCTTTTCTACTACAAATAAAATTAAAGTTAATTTTTTAATGGGAAAAGTAGTTATTATTTTTACTTGGGTCCAATCACTTGAGCACTGTACAGAATATGGAATGCAGTGGTTTCAGCATAAAGAAAACCGAAATAGTCAGAACCACAGGGAACGGCAGTGAGAGGAGTGACACCCTACATCCCCCAAGCGGAGGGCTCCCTGTACCCCAGCACCTGGTGCTGCCCCACTTCCGGCTCTGTCCTACAGAAATCAGGTGGGGTCTGGTGCCCTATTCGATGGCCAGGAACAAGGAGGGGAACAGTCTGTCCTGTGGACACGCCTTCCCCGCAGGAGAACCCACGAGCTCTCCGTGGTCTCACTTCTCCGTGGTCTGTGTGGGTTCCGGAGTGCAGACACATCATCCATCCCACCCATGAGCGGAGCCCGGGTACTGCACCCTCTGGACCAGGCACCCCACCCCTGGACCAAGCCCCTACATTTCAATGTGCCTTTCCCTGAAGACACACAGAGGAGCTGCATGTCAGTCACATGCCCTCGTCCATCTGCATGTCACTGGTGAGACACCTGCCCATTTCGAGCCAGGAAGGACTCCTGCTCTCCAGGGCCGGCAAGCCAGTGTCCCTACCCATCTCCTATACATTGGTCACGGGCAGGGATGGAAGTGCATTGGTCAGAGGAAAGCTCCCGTCCTAACCCAAGCACGTGCCACTGCTCCGCCAACTCAGAGAAGGGGCACGCAGGGGCAGAGGAGCCACTCGGGTCTGGGTGGGGGCTCCGGTGACTGCTCTGCAGGCCAGGTGGCAGGGGCACTCTGGGAGGTGAGCACAGAGGTGTTGGCATGTGAGTCCCTCCAGCCAGGGGCCCAGCAGGTGCCCCACCCCCACGGCACGCACACAGGTGGGAAGCTCAGGGTTTGCTGCACCCTCTGGGTAAGCCTACTGCCAGCACAGGGTCCCCGGCAGAGCAAGACCATGCAGAGACAGGGAGTGCACGTGGGTGCCAGGGATAATGGACGAGTCTTAGCAGAAACACTGGAATGTTGTCTTGTGTAAATAATAACCAAAACAATCAGCATGATCCAGCCGGAAAGCCGAGGGCGCAATGAAACCAGAAATCCAGTTTGTTCAGAAAGTTGGGAAGCAGAGGGGGAAGCTTTGGGGGCCAAGGTGAGGAGGAAGTGAAGCCAGGAAGTGAGGGAAGAGTTCAGTGGAAAGCGAGGTGGGCGGTGAGGCCTCACCACTGTTGTGAGGCGGGGGGAAGATGTTCTCTTGGACCGTTCCCTGTTTCATGAGGCAGTTCAGAGGACAGAGCCCCCACAGTGCTCGTGTTCCCTTGGCCTGGCCTGAGAGCGACACATCTCAGTCCTGAGGGGAGTCCTGAGGGCCATTGTGTGTCCTGGATCCCTTTGCCACGCCTGGCTGACCACGGATCCTGAATTGATTAGATATGTTCTTTGATGCTGGGGCTGACAGCACCAGGCTACCCAACGTGGTGGACCACTGCTCTCAGGTCAGCTGTGGGTAGCCGTCAGGGTCAGGGTCTCCAGCTGCAGGAGACACAGGCCAGACTCGGGTGAAACTGAGATCTTCCCTGACACGGAGCAGAGACCCAGTGGCTGTGCCGGGCAGTCGTGGTGCCTTAATACTGCATAAATGCACGTGGCTCTCGAAGGAAGAGCAGTGTGGAGGCTTCAGAACCACAAATCAGTGACTCCTGACTAAGGAGGAGGTGATCCCTCCTCTCATGAGGAGGAAAGACTGAGGGAGGCGGTCAGGCCTGCAGAACGCAGGAGTCGTGTGGCGAAGTCCTGCTGCCCTCTGCGTGGGAGAGTGTCACTGACAGGGACATGCCCACCCTGTTCCACAGACCACAGCAGGGGAAAGGCCACACAGGGGACAGCCCCGAGGTGTCTTTGGGACACCCTTGACCACCTCGCTCTTCAGCACTATCACTTCTGGAGACTGTCTGCTCACGTCTGCTCTCATGCCACCTTGAACCGGTACCATGATTTCCCTGAGCTCAGGTGTCCCTGACGCCTCTCTGAGAGTATAACCGTCACAGGGCTGGTTGGAGTTTCTAAGACTCCTTCACTTCCACCTAGAAGATGGTGGAGTCTTCTAGGCTATCATCTTCACTTCTTGGGCTTGGTGGGATTTTATGCAACTTCCACATTGAGTCAGCTGTTCTCTGGGGTGAACTTTCATAGTCCAACTCCATGAGAGCACTCCTAGGGATTTAGCCCCTGGAGGCTGAGGGGTACTAGGATTGTGGCTTTCCATGGATATTAGTGTCTTCTGTGTGAAGAAAGAATGGATGTATCCTGTCACATAGTTCAGCGTTCTGGCAGTGGAGGGTAAAGTCTGGGCTCCATCTGGTCCCCAGTGGGTCCCTGGTGAGGGGCTGTGCTGAGAAGCATCTGGGAAGCAGCTGGCAGACCACCTGGGTGCCAATTAAGATAAAGAACAATTCAACAAGACACATTTAGTAAAGCACAGGAAACATCTAGCTGGTAGCTCCCATGTTTCACTGATATAGCACCATATACAGACGTATAGCACTGTGTACAGATCATACAGCATTGTGTACAGACCTACGGCACTGTGTATAGACCCGCAGCACTGTTTCCAGACCTACGGCACTGTGTACAGACCATATAGCACTGTGTACAGAGCACACAGCACTGTGTACAGACCTACGGCGCTGTGTACAGACAGGCCCTTTACCCTGTCATCCCCTTTGGCTCTCGCAGCTTGATTCCATTTCCATCATAGGTCATGTTTGCTCTCCTCTCAACTCGCTCCCTCTGAATCGGAAGGCAGGATGGAGCTCCCACACGTCGGAGGACTCTGCGCCTGGCATACTCTTTCTTGCCGTTCCTTCAGGAGAATGAACGGGGTACTGATTGTCAGTTCAGCTTTAAGACATTTTCAAGTATTGGTGCTGGTGTTGGTAGCAGTGTGGGACACGTGTGTCTGTGGTGTTTGGTGTGCTCAAGCAGTATGATAACATGGATGTTGATGGCGGGGCGTGGAGGAGCTGATGGTGAGGGCTCACGTAGACGTTGATGGGGGGGCACGTGGGAATGTGGAAATCGAGGTGAGGTGGTGATGGCAGTAGGGGGCATGGATGTTGACGGGGGAAGTGATGGCATGCAGCACGTGGCTGTGGGTGGGGTGAGTGCAGACCAGGACTGGGCGTAGCGTACAGGGCAGGATGCTTCCTTTCCTCCCCACATGGATCAGCAGACCCTAAGAGGCAGCCTGGCACCAGACGTGTCTTCCGAGTGTGCGCCGGCACACAGGGGCTGGCGTGCCTTGATAGCAGCCTGGATACCCAAGCATGGTTTCACACCTGTTGGTTCGAGCCTGGCCCCGAGTGGAGCTGTTCTCCCATCCAAGTACCAGGCCCACCCTGCTTAGGCCCTGAGAACTCGAGACAGGTCACAGTCAGGGTGGCATGGCCATAGACCAAAGGGTGCTGTTCTGCTGACCAGACACTGGGCCCTTCCAGGCCAAGTCTTTCTTCCTTCATGCTCGATTTGCAATAACTGGGGATTAGCAAACTCTTCCTCTCAGTGTTTATGGTGCTGTTCGAGGGCGGTCAGCGTGGCTGGGTCATTTCCTTCTCCTGACAAGAGTGGGACATGTGGTAGGTCTCTTAGTTGGCGGGCAGGAGAGTTAGCCTGGGACCTGGGGCCGCACCCCGCGGGCTGTGCCCCTCACGAGCTGCACCCCAGCCCTCGTCTGCAGGGTTTTCACGGGCGCTTCACGGGGCTGTTTGGGGCCACTCGTCCCAGGGTTCACGTTCCTCAGCCTGAACGTCACACATCTTTGGTGTAATGTGATTTTCTCAGCAACACTAAGTTGGTAAAACTTTTGTGTTTCCTGAGTCAAGAAGTTGCTTTATAAAAATAAATACCCATTAAAGCAAAGTAAGATGTAATGATAATTGATCCCTGACAGCAGCTGTGTTTTCAATTAACTGGATGAATGAAACACTTGTTTTTTCTGGGAATGCTGGGTGAACAGTCCTGGGCCCCCGCCCCATCACCCTCTTCTAGCGTCTTCTCTCCCCCTCCCCTTTTCAGAGCAGGGAGTTTTTATCTCGTGGAATTTGAAATGCTGATATTTCACCAGGGGCCTCTAGGCACCCTGGAGCAATGATCATGCTTTTGATAAATGAAATGAAGCAATTTTAAATTGGTTAAATATGCGGTCCCGAAGTTTCTGCACGCAGAGCCAGGGTGAGAGTGCCCTGGGAAGCCGCCGGCGCTGGCCCAGATACAGCGGGAAGGCCAGAGAGGGGTCCACTCCCACGCGCCCCATCCCCCCGCCCCGGGTGACCAGCCTCTCACTCCCATGGAGCTCGTCCTCCTCCTGCACTTGTGCAGGAGAAACCAATGCCCGCCACCCAGCTCAGGCCGTCTCTCTGACGGGCTGCACCCCTGGCAGCACATGGTGGCCACCCTGTCGGGAAGTCACCGACGACCATTGTTGTCTGGGGTCACTCCCAGCAGCGCACGTCTGTGAGACTTCCTTGTCTGTGAAGGGAAGTCGAGGCTGGGACTTGCAAACACAGCTCCATGAGTCCTAGAAGCCCTTCCCAAGGGCAGAGCTGCCCCTGGGGCCTGAACTTAGAGCCTTGCGCCCCTGGGCCCTCCATTTTGACCTTGTGAAGCTAACAAGGTGCCTTGGGGGGGTTCCCTCTCCCCTCGCCCCTCTGGGATCCTAGGAGCCCCTGTAGCCTGCTTCTTCCCACTTGGCCCTCTGTGCCCTCAAGCATGCCGGCTGGACCTGTGGCCGCCAGGGCCTCCCTCCCAGGGACTGCAAACAGCAAGCAAGATTTATTGTAAGACTGGCTAGCCAGGGTCGAGCCTCCTACACAGACACGCAGGTCAGTTAGGTGAGGCAAGACCCCGAACTTCTTCAAAAGGGATCTCATATAGGCCTTCACTGGCCGTTACAGCAAAGCCCGCACATTTCATAGCCAAAAGACTTGTAACAACATATACTTTCTTAACCAATCCATTTAAAATTACCTCACTCCTTAGCCTATAGATTCAAAGATCAGCATTTACGTACATAGGCATTGTGGCTAGTGGGCATCTGGTAACTCGGACATTTGGTTATCACCTGGCTCCCTTTGATTCTCAGCTCATGGCTCCTGCATTCCAGTGGAGGCAGATAAGGGAAAAAGTTCCCAACAGAGGTAACAGATAAGGAAGGGCCAACAAATGGTTTCTGAATTTACATCCCAGCAAGGAAGAGTCAACAAATGGTTTCAGAATTTATATCCCAATAAGGAAGGGCCTCACAGCTAAGGCTCTACTAGGTAGGGGGGCAGGAAAGGGAGAGTTACTAATTAGCAGAGTTTAGCTCTGGAATTTTTCTCAGGCTCCCTAAGGACCTTACACCCCAGTCCCCACTGGCCCCCTAGCCGGTGGGCACCCAGTGTCAGCCCCTGGGGTGACTGGTCTCACCCCTGGCGCCAGCACCACCTTCCCAGCATTCCCCAGGCATCATCCCTCCTCTCTCCATCCCATACTCAGGGTCGGCGTCTGCCGCCACAGTGGCCACAGCTGCAGCCAGACCCCTCCAGAGAAGCCACCAGACAAGCAGCTGGATGGACAGGCAGACGGACGAACAGTGTTTCCTTGTGACAGTTCCAGGACTCACGGGCCCCTCTGCCACCCCACAGAGCAGGGACGGAGCAAAGAGCTGCTTCAGAGGCTCAGCTCGGCCCACCCCTGGCCTGACATCCCCCTCCCCATGGAGCGGAGCGAGGAACACGACAAATGGTTGATAGGGAGGAGGTGGCTGAGAGCCTGGGGCGGGGGGGTGAGTGTTCAAACGTGGGTGTGGCAAACAGAACGTCTCCTGGGGTTTAGGGCTGGTCCCACGTTCTGTTCCGGGGGTCTGTCCTCACTCTCCGCACCAGAGCCGCAGAGCTCCGGGGGGCCCGCTGTGAGCTCAGCTGAGGGTACATCAGGCAATGGCCCAGCAGGGGAAGCCCGTGCGCAGCCCTAGCTCTGGGCAGCACAGGGGCACCGAGAGGCATCAGGGCTGGAACTGACCAGGCTCTGGCCGTGACCCTAGAGAGGTGACCTCTGCCTCTCCCACCTTAAGGGTGCATTCACCAGGACATGGCTGAGCCTCTGTGAGTCTAACAGGCCCCACATCTGGGCACCGAAGGCCCGGAGCCTGCCAGGGAGGGGCCCGCCCAGCCCTCCACAGTGGGGCCGCTGCCAGCCCTTCCCTCACCTATGCTCGTGTCCCCAGCTGGCACCCCGGCAGGCGGCCAGGCAGTGCCCTCTCGAAGCCTGAGCTGCCTGCGGGCGTGCCAGGGTCCGGGACACCCTTGTCTGCTCATCTGGCCTCAGCACTGCCCAGGAGGCAAAGGGACTCGGGAGTCAGCAGAGTGCTACCCCAGGCATCTGCACTGTCCCACGCAGCCGCGTCCCAGGAAGGGGGACACGCCATGTGCAGAGTCAGGCTGGCCAAGAGCCCACGGCACCGGCACAGGGCTCAGCCCAGGGCAGGCTGCTGTTCCTCATCACTGCCAGAGAGAGGCTCACCACTAAACCCGCCACAGGCTCGGGGAAAGAGCGGGGTGTGCGCTCCAGGGGCTGCTGCAGGAGAGAGTGTCCCCTAAGCCCTGTAGGCCACAGTAGTGGCCCCTGTAGGAAGGAGATGTCCCCTGCAGCCCTGTACCGTGGCCGCTACGGGTTGGGGATGTCCCCTGCCACCCCGGGGCTGCATCACCCTGAACGCCTCAGTCCAGGAGCCGGTGAGAAGCCCCCCAGCAAACACCAGCCCCACCCGGGCAGCACTGGCGCCCTGTCCTGCCCCCGACGGCAGAGCTGCAGGAGGGAGATCCTGGGCAGACACAGAAGCTCCTGCTCTTGGCTCTCGTGGTATCTCAGTCAGACTGTCAGACGCACGTCCACCCTGTGCCAGAGACATGGCCAGGGATGTGGCCACAGCCTCTGCACAGAGAGCATTGGGCAGGGCCGCCTGGTGGCCGGCACAGCATGGCCCTGAGCCTCCTTCCCTCCTCCCCCCCACCACTGAAGCAGCCGCCCAGACAAGCACAGAGCGACCCGTCATGGCAGTGAGAAGAGGCCCGCGGCCCTGGGCGAGAGTCCTGTCTCCGTCCTGTCCCGGTGCCAGGTCCTGGAGAGGCAGGGACAGGACCCTCGGGGAACTGTGGCCTTGGGAAGAAGCAGCACCAGGAGTTCACAGTGGCCCAGCACCCCCTGAAGTCTCGCCTCCACAGCCCAGTGGAGCTAGCTGCCTGGGGCGCTTTTGCAGGGGAGCAGAAGTTGACGTGGAATAACAGAGTTGCCACAATGAACAAAGCAGCCGAGGTGTCTGCGGCCGCCCACATTCCTGGGCAGGAGGCAGGTGCAGGCCACTTCCCGGTTTCCCACAGGGTTTCGGCTGTCACTGCCGGAGCCCAGTGTTCCTGTCTCCAAGGTGGGGGCATGCAGCCAGGCGCTGCTGACAAGACGTCGAGTGCAGAGGTCACTCCCAAATGCCCTCTGGGGCACCCAGGCCTGCGTCCAGTTCACAGGTCAGTGACCCTGGGCCAGAGACCCCGAGTGCCAGCCACAGGTGGCTGCCTGTGCAGGCACATACAGGGCACACAGCCCCGAGCACGTGGGGTGCAGCACCCCCAGAAGCGACAGCCCCGAGGGGCTCCAAGGCTGCAAGAGCTCCCGACCCTTCTCTGCTGGCCGCAGCAGGGTGAGCCCAGGAGCCTGGTAGCCAGAGGCACAAGGTCTGGCAGAGCTGGCCTGCCACGGGGCAGTGCCCAGGAGCTGGGAATGGGAAGCGCCTAAGGGCTCAGCTGAGCCCAGGGCTAGCCCTGACTCCACACTGGCCAGGAGAGGTAGCCCACGAGACACCCCAGCTGCAGGCCACGTCCCGCCTCAGGCCACCCTCAGAGTCCCCGTACAGAGCCCTGAGAGGCAGAAGGATTGTGCGTGTGCTTGTCCTATATCCCTGTGTTACTGGTCCGTATTTGTGTACCTGCATGCACATGTGTGTGCAGCTGTGTGTCTGTGTGCTGTCTGCATGCATCTCTATGGGTATGTTTGATCTCATGTGTGCACATATCTGTATGTGTGTCTGTGACTATGTATGCTCCCGCATGTGGGTATAGCTATGTGTGACTGTGTGTGACTGAGTATTCCCGTGTGGGTGTATCTGTCTTGAGTGTGCATATCTGTCTGTGTCTGACTCTGTGTGACTATGTGTTCCATGTGTGCATATCTGTGTGTGTCCTGTGTGTAACTGTGTGTTCCGTGTGTGCAAATCTGTTTGTGTCTATTCTGTGTGTGACTGTGTGTTTCCACTTGTGCATATCTGTGTGTCTATGTGTGTAGCTGTCTGTGTTCCCACGTGTGCATTACCTGTGTGTAACCACATGTGTTCAGTGTGTGAGCATGTCTGTGTGTATGTGCCCTGTGTGTGACTGGACACATGAGCACGTGTGTGTGCCTGTGTGGAGTTTGTGATGTGTGAGTCCCTAACTCCTTTGACTTCCAGACTCTGGGCAATGACACACTGAGGGATGGGCAGTGGATCTGAGCAGCTAGCCTGTGGACAGGAGCTGACCGTGACCCCCCATCACCTCCCATCTCACGGGTGTGGAGGCAGAGCTGATGCTCTTTCTTTGCTTTGAACCTAGATTCAAAACAGGAAATCATATGTCGATAGCTAAAATAGTCATCACAGCGCATTCTCCTTCAAATCATTGCCTCGGTCAGTTCTTTCCTTCCTTCAAAGTATCCAGCTTCCTGACCTTCTGCAGAGAGTGAGTCAGAGCCACACCTGAGTGAGGACCGGATGCTAGCTGTGCGTCCTAACACCCCACTCAAGGAGGATGATGTTGTGTCGTCTTACTCTGCCTTCTAGGACTGGCCCCCCTGGGGGGACTCTCTGGGGAGCTATTGATGTTTTGTGTGTGTGTGTGCCTCTTCGGGGATTTCTAGCCCCACATGCTCTCAGAACAGAATGTGGTGAGGAGCAGTTGCTGACAGGGCAGAACGTCAGCCCCGAGAGCCCCTGGAGCTGGAAGTTCAGGATGGAGACCTGGCAGCACTGGCCTCCCGCATGTGGACCCCAGTGCCCTTGGACACCCTATCCCATTCATGATCACCAGGCAGGAAACGTTCGTCTATGCGGACTTGTCTCAGGGTCTCTGATGCTTTAGTCCATGTGACCCACATACTCCATGGCCCTGTAGCCCACATGGTCTTGTCTTCACTGAGCCCCTGATGTCCTATGGTCCTGTGGTCCTGTGGTTCTGTGGTCCATGGGTCCATGTGGTCCTGTGGTCCTGTGATTCACGTGGTTCTGGGGTCCATGTGATCCCGAGATCCTGGTGTCCATGTGGTCTGTGGTCCTGTGGTCCTGAGATCCTGTGGTCCATGTGATCCTGTGGTCCTGTGGTTCTGGGGTTCTCTGATCCTGTGGTCCATGTGGCCCATGTGGTCTGTGGTCCTTTGGTGCTCTAATTGGGCTTGATGCCATGGCAACCAAGTAGCTCTGGCCACACAGTTTGGGAGCCTCGGCTGCCTTCATTTCACATTAATCTTGAAAACCCAGTTCCGATGAATGAGTTCTTTATGTTCCTCGGGATAGAGTTCCCATGCTCCTTTTTCCTATTCTCTCTCATTTTTATTTTCCCATGGAGCAAGTATTTCTGGGTGTGTTCTCAAAATATCCATTAAAAGTTCATAGAAATGAGGGGCTGCGGTGGAGTCCGTGTGCCCTGCCCTGCCTTTCGCTCGCTCTCAGCCTGCGCTTCCTCACTCTCACAGAAAGGGGCATCTCTCCCAAGGGCCAGGACCCCCGGAGTCCCTCCGTGAGTGCATCACCTGCTGTGTTCTTAGCAGAAATTCTGGAGTTTATGAATTTTAAGGCGGGGTAGTAGGAGTGCAATGTAGAAGTAAGGACATATGTATCAGAGTCCCATCTGTCGTGCCAGTACTGATGAGGCCAAATTTATCGTTCAGTTTCTAAGTCTAATAATCACCAAATGTTCAACCAGACCCCTTGGCTGGTTCCTCGCAGTGGAGACATGACAAACGTACTTCAGCAGGGAAGAGAAGGCTTTCACATTGCCGCAACCGGCTCAGCCCCTCTGCCTTTCCTCATTCTCTGGGAGGATGACTCTGAGATGCTGCCCAGCTCACGTTCCACGAGATGCTGGGTGGCGTCCAGCACACACACACACGTGCAGGTCTGCATGGGAGCGGTCAGAAACTTCATGCATGATGGGAAGAAAGAAACGACCCCGTGGGGATTTCTCGCTCAGATGCTGGCGTGTGAGAGGCGGGGCTGAGTGTGACACAGATCAGTCTGTGAGAGAGCCGAGTCCCCTCATTTCTTGCCATTTATTCATTTTTATTCATGGGTTTTATATGGAAAGCACTTTTAATTTCAAGGAAAAGGATGAGTGAGAGTTCCCACACTTCCGCCGACTGGCACTGGCATTAGAGGCACAATGCAAAGCGGCAGAACCATTGCTGGCACGTTTGATCAATTAAAGCCCATCGTTCCCATACGGTTCATACAGTGGGGCGCAGTTTTCTGAGTTTTACAAGCATCTGCCATATGTCCTCCATCACAGTGTGCAGAATAATTCCACCCTCAGGAATTCCCTTCATTGGCCTCCTCTCTGACATACCTCCACCACGGGTGAGAGGTTAGCTTCAGGACCGTGGAGGTTCCTTCTCTCTACAAAGCACCAACAGTCAACATTAGCCTTTCTCAGAGAGCAGCGCTGAGGACCACGAATTCCCCCAATGGCTTTTATATGGGAAACTATTTCTACTTTGTTTTGGGAGGATCATTTTACAGGATACGGTTTCAGGCTGCTGGTGTTTCCCTGTAAATATGTTGCACATTAAGGCTCACTATTCTCTTACTATGGCACCAGTTAGAATATAAACGGACATGATTCTTATCTTTGTTTCCTCTGGAGTGAGGTTTTTACCCCCTCTGACTGCCTTTAAGAATATCCCTTTAGAAATGCCCTGCCACAGTGGTAGAGTGGGATGGGGGATGGGGGGAAGGGGGGTGGGAGGGATACTGGGACGGGTGGTGGTGGTGGAGAATGGGCACTGGTGGAGGGATGGGTGTTTGATCATTGTATAATCGAAACCCAAGCACAAAAATTTGTAAGTCTACAACTGTACCTCAGGGTGTCTCACTAATAAAAATTTAAGGAAAACAAAAAAAAGACTCTCCCTTTAGGGGTTGGGAGATGGTACAGCGATCAGAGTGCTTGACTTGCATATGCCTGAGCCGGGTTTGATCCTGGGCATCCCATGCAGTTCCCTGAGCCTGCCAGGAGTGATTCCTGAACCCAGATCCAGGAGGAGGAGGCCCTGAGCACCACCAGGTGTGGCCTATAAACCACCACCAACGACAACAAAAAAGCACAAGATTCTCCCTTTGTCCTTGGAATTCTGAGGTTTGAATAGGTTCTACTTAGCCATACTTCTGGTTGGTTGGTTGGTTGATTGGTTGGTTGGTGGTCTTGTTGGTTTGTCTGGGTGTTTGGGACCCCCAAAGCGGCACTCAGAAATCCCAGGGGTTCCTCCTGGTGATTTGGGGCCAACCACACTGGCACTGGCGGTGCAGTGTGAGGGCCTGAGGGTTATGCCGTGCTGGGGTTTGCCTTGGCTGCCTCTGTGGTGTCTTTGCCAGCAGTGCCCAGGGAGACACGTGGAGGGACACATGGAGAACAGGGACGGCACATGCAGGGATGTGCCTTAATTCCTGCAATCTCTCTTTGGCCCTACAGATTTTTGAAAGTTTTTTGCTGATGTCTTTTGTTGTTGTCATGGGAACCACCTCAGCTGAGCTCAGGAAGGGGGTGGGGGGACGGGGACGCACTACTGACTGGTCAAGCACGCTGGTGGCTCAATGCAAGGGTCTGTGGCTGTGAGACGGCTCCATCCGTGCTGCTGGGATTATCCGGGACACTTGGTGGTGGCGGGGGACCCAGGGCTATCCCCAGCCATGCTCTCGGGACCCAGGGACTCTGGAACTAAACCCAGGTCAGGAGCATGCTTAGCAGGATAACCTCTGGATTATCACCCAGTCCCTAAGTACTTGTGATTTTATCCTATTTGGGAGTCTACAGTCTTCCTGTGTCTGAGCTTGCTGTTCACCCTGATTTTGAAAAAAAAAATCTAAGCCTGACATTATCATAATAAATGTTTTTCTCTGTTCCTCATTCTTTGTTCTCCTCAGACATCACCGTAGCCTTGCAGGTCTGACAGCTGTTAGCTTTCTGTGACATTTTCTGTTTTTTCTCTCTCGATTCATTCTAAAGAACGTGACCCTGCTCTGTGTTCATGTCACTGGCCGGGCACCTGTGTCCATGGTCACTGCTTCCTGGCATCTGCCTCCAATGTGCTGCTGAGTCCCTTGAGGCTTTCTTCTTTTCATTTATTTTTTATTCTAGAGTTTTCTTCGGTTCTGCTTACTTCAGCCATCTTTTCTTGTGTCGTCTATTTTGTTTCAATTCATGTCTTTGTTATATTGATGATAATTGTTCGAGTTCAGTCTGTTTACTCCGATACGGGTTCCGTGACTATGTTTGATGTTTCTCTTCACGTCTGTCTTTTTTGTTATTGTTGCCTTACCCCGTGACTTGTAGATCTTTGCTGGAAAGGGCACACGAGACTAAAGAGAACAGTCCCTCGTCTGGGGCCTGGACTGGCTGAGTAGGGCTGACCACTGGGGACCCACCCGGCTCAGTGCCCTGCTCTCTCTGGCATCTGAGGAGTGTGGGCTGGTCCCTGCCCGATACAAGAGCTCCATGATGGTGTGTGGTGGGAAGTTAAGGCTGAGCCGCAGGACTGAGTGTTCCCAGATCCACCGTAGTTAGATTCAGATGCAAGGCAGCATGAGGAGGTGGGTGGGCCCCTGCAGGTGGCTTATGTGGGGTAGAGAGGAGAGAGACGGTCACTTTCTCCAATCCACCTCTGCCACCCCAGGACGGGCTGGGAAGGCTAAGACTGATAAAGTCTGCTATAGGCCCCTGCATGGCACGGACCTTGAGTTCTGCCAGCCCCACGAGGTGGCCATCAAGCCACATCTATGTCCACCTGCTCTTCTCAGCAGGGGAGTTAATTCCCACCACCCGATTTCGCAGGGAACTGTAGACTCAGGCTGGAGTGAAGAATTGTTCTTTGCAGGAAAAGAAAGCCTGTCCTTGGGGCTGGAGCGATAGCACAGCGGGTAGGGCGTTTGCCTTGCACGCGGCCAACCCAGGTTTGACTCCCAGCATTCCATATGGTCCCCCGAGCACCGCCAGGAGTAATTCCTGAGTGCAGAGCCAGGAGTAACCCCTGAGCATTGCTGGGTGTGAACCCCCCACACACAAAAAAAGAAAAAACAAAAAGAAAGCCCGTCCTAGGCTTTATCCAAGCCTTACATGTCTTTGTCCTTCTTACAGAGAAGAATTTCAGGAGAGATGATGATGAGTGAAGTAAAAACATATTTTATTTGGAGGCTTTCGAGGAAGGGAAGGAAGGAGAGAAAAGGGAGAGAGCATAACAAACTAGAGAGAAAGAGTTCAGGCTTCTCCAGAAGACCAGGAGAGCCCTAAGAGACCAGCTTTGATACGAATATATCTCAGGGTGCCTTGGGCTAGAGTTTCTGCCTGAGGTGGCCGTCATTCATGTATCACCACAAAGGAAGATCTTCGAAGCTTTCCGTAAATCTTTTTCAAGTCCCTGCAGTCTCTGCTGAAGTTTGTCATTTCTGTAGGGGGTCCGGCCTCCTCAGGGTCTGTTATTGGCGCCAGGAAGCTCCTCACTTTCTCTACTCAAAGGTGGGCTTTTTGCAGCCTCTGGGACTTTTATTTCCCAGGATTTCCATTGCCCTGGGGGACCCTTCCCTATCTACCTGCCTGCCTACATCAGTGGTTAGGTGCTGGCAAAATGGTAATTATTAAAAGAGAAGAATGTATGGAGATTCTCATGTGCCTGTTCCCCTCTGGCAATCAAAAATCAGAGGTGAATGAGCCCTGGGCCTCACAGGGGAAACTGAGGGAACCCCTGGCAGTAAAGCAGCTGAGGACCTCCAACAGCCAGCCCAGGGGCACTCTGACCTCAGGCTTGTCCACGCTTCACCCCTCCAGGAAGACTCGGGGGTGTCAAGAGCCCCCACGGGTATTGGCTCCTGAGCTGAGTCCTTTCCACCAAGCTTTAGGCTCACCTGCTTTGCCCTCCCCGCAGGGACTGTGACCCAGGAAGCCTGACAATCAGCCACACACAGAGTCCTTCTGTGGAGCATCTGGGCGCATTGCTCATGGGACAGGACAACGGGTCACCAGTGTCTCCCTTCAATCTTGCTGGTGCGCTGTGGGGGACGTGGGCAGGGAGGGATCAGAAAGAGGAAGAAGGGACCCGGCTCCAGGCGTCAGGACACTGACAACCCAGCACACCAGGTTGGACGGGATGTCATGTAGAAGCCAACCAATCTCCATTAACAAAAGCATTAACAGAGAAGGCTTAACTTGTAACATTTTAGTAATCACTCAGGCAAGGATTTACTGATGAGATTCGACCATTTTCACTATTTTTCTTCTAAGGGAATATTTTTTGATCTTTCCATTAGTTGTTTATTGGTAACAAGAAGGTAAAGGTAAAGGCCCTCCCGTTGATCGTCAATTTGCTCAAGCGGGCCCAGTAACGTCTCCATTGGAGACTTTGTTGTTACTGTGTCTGGCATATCGAATACTCTCGGCAGCTTGCCGGGCTCTCCGAGAGGGGCGGAGGAATCGAACTCGGGTCGGCCATGTTGGCCGCTTGTAAGGCGAACGCCCTACCCGCTGTGCTATAAATAAATTATTGTGGGCCTATTATGGGTTCAGGCCTGAAGGATGGCTGGAAAAACTGAGACAATGGTGGGGGGAAGGTGTTGGATACTGAATACTGTAACATCATCAGGAACAACTTTGTAATCCACAGTGTTTAAATAAAGTTGGGAGAAAGAGGAGAAAGGGGGGGGCTTGGATGGACCATATTTCACACCCTCATTTGCATATATGTCCGTTGGTTATCCTGCAGACTTCATTTGCATAAAGGTAGATGAGACAGGCTTTCTTGTCCATATACGGGCATGTGTGATCTGATTGGTCAGCCCACAATCACCTACCATCATTTGCATACACAACAATCTGGTTGTTACAATCAGATGATCTCAGGTGTAACCAATCAGAGAGCAAAAACAACTGAGGGAGGCGGGGATATAAGATGGTACCAGCCCAAGTCAGTACTAGAAAGGACCCTCACCATTTTCCCAGCTGCCTCTGCCCTTGCCCCCTGCGGTGCCGGCCTGCCTGTCGCCATAGACCACCTTGAGCTGTTTAGGCAGAAGAGCTGTGATACCCGAGGCCCGGTGTGGTCAGTGTAACCGTGCACACACACCAACTCTGTGTAATGCTTACAGCCCATCCCATGCCCAGCAACACAGCCCACTTCCCAGCTTTCAAAGGACCCATTTTAAATGGCTTGCTCTTACCTTTACTGACTTTTACTTTAAAAAAAAAATTGTGCAGATGATTATTCTCTAAATAATCACATCACCTAAAGACCTGAACTGTTTTCAAAGATGTTCACTGCATTAGATACTCTTAGCAGAGAGAGCCGAGCAAATCTGTCATTATTTTCAAATATAGACACCTCTTAAATGCAAAGCTTCATTTCTGAATCAATAATAGTGGAAGTCAGCCCAGGCTCTGGGCTGAGATCTCTGGAATCTTCTGGGAATGGGGGTGAGCCAAGTCCCCACCCTGTTGGGCAGCTCAGCGCCCACCCACACCTGCCATTCTCCAGCGCAGAAACAACCCAGCTTCAGAGCTCCACGGCTACCTACCTCAGAGAGACCCCAGGCTGGGGAATCGGCCCAGTTCCAGGGTTGGGAGCTCTGGTTCTCACTCACCACTCCCGTCGGAGCAGGTTAGATGGGTAAGTTGTGCCTGTGGGTGCGGGGTGGGTGTTGGCTGCTCTAGCCAGCCACCGCCCTGCCTCCCACTGCATCGCCCGAACCACGAGACCAGGCTACTGTCCAGCTCTCCACGTCGGCCTCCTCCAACGTGGCCATGTGCGCAGCTGAGCACCTGGCTGGCCGCTCCGTCTCTGTAAACACGCCATCTGCGCAGCTTAAACTGGGTTCTGAAAACTCATGTTTCCTTTCCTTTATACGTGAAATATTCATAGATTCCAAAAGCTTTCAAGAAATTAAAAATGAAAAGTAAAGTGGCAATTTCGTTCAGGCTTTTAGTGTCTCTTAGAAACTATGCCTGATTCTGCACTTGGCTTGTTAAGGAGTGAGATTTCTAGTGATAATAGAAAATTCATCCAAAATGCAAAACATAACTACTGCACAACCATTTTTTTCTAAATTTCCCTTAGCTATTTTCTTCAGGCTGGATGCTGTGAGCCTCGTGGTGACTGGGAGACAATGGGGCCGGGAGTGGCTTCCCGTGAATGAGCCGAGTGGGGACATCTGCCAGACTAACTTAGGCTGTGTTGTTCCTCAGAGCTGGAGCCTCAGCAGAGAAGCTCAATCAAAGTTCTAAATCGAGGCGTAACAAACTGGGACTTCCTGCGTCAGGCGATTTTGTTTAAAGTTGTTTTGCTTCTAGCCCGCCTTCTTAATCAAGTTGATACTGTGGGTATTTTGGGGAGATGTGGGCATATGGCTGTGAATAGATGCAAAATCTTCCGTGTTCACAGATTCTGGGAGGCCACCACTGGTACTGTCAAAGAGACCTGTGTGGTAGGGGCTAGAGAGAGGGCGCTGAGCAGGGTCCCCACCCCCATGCCCGGCGCCCAGCCCGGTGACCTGACCTCCCACTAGCAGGAAGGCCCCTGGTGTGGGCAGATCTGCAGAAAGTGTAAGCACTCCGGTTCTCCCTGTACCGTGCAGCATGACCCAATCTGCTCTCAGCTTGTGATGGGCGATGGCGACTCTCTCCTTTGCCCATTGAAACACCCCTGGACAGGTCACTGGGCACAGACTCAGCAGTGTGTCCTGGGGAAGGTCTCACTGAGCAGCCTAGGCCAGACTCAGGACAGATGGCCATTTTCAGCTCTTTCCAGAGGACACAGTTGCCCCGGTTCCTACTCCCACAGCCACTGTATGTTGGAATATAACCCTGGGCTTGGGGATTCTGTCCTGCATAAATGCCCCACACAAAGCTGATAATGGTTTAACATCAACCGCACCTGAACCTGAGTCTCCCAGACTGTTGCCTGAATTGAAACATGGGGGGTGGGCTGGAGCGATAGCACAGCGGGTAGGGAGTTTGCCTTGCATGCGGCTGACCCAGGTTCGATTCCCAGCATCCCGTATGGTCCCCCGAGCACTGCCAGGAGTGATTCCTGAGTGCAAAGCCAGGAGTAACCCCTGAGCATTGCCAGGTGTGACCTGAAAAGCAAAAAAAAATATCTGGGAAGATTTTTCCAAACAAATGTCTCAAAGTTCCCAAGAAAACACCTTCAGATTGTCCACTGGTCATCTGTACTCACCCAGCAGATCCACATGAGTGGCTAAGAGTAGATCGGTGACGGTCTCTGGAGGCTTCCACCTCACAAGCACATCAGGTGGGCAGCCTTCTGCCCCTCCTGGGAGCAGCTCTGCCCTCTAGGATGGATACAGGAGGACACGAGTTCCCTGTGGCTCTGTCCTAGGGGCAGCTGGCAGCTCCCCTAAGCTGGACTGTCAGGTGTGCCTCTCTAAGCACCAGTGTCCCTTGAGGAGCTGAGGGTGTGGGTGGCCGGAGCAACAGTACAGGAGGGAGGGTGTTTGTCTCACTCGAGCTGACCCGGGTCAATTCCCCAAAACTGGTAATTCACAAGTTCAGAGACAGGAGTAACCTGCGCATCACTGGGTGTGACTCAAAAAGCCAAAGAGAAAAAGAGACACCCTGCTCCCGCATCAGGCTCTCTTCACAGGGGGCAACTTGGAGGGGGAAAGGTTGCGTTTCCCTTCCCGCCCCAGCAGAACCCCAGCAGCCGAAAATCTCCAAAACTCAACTGCAGCCATGCTCAAGGCTGCTCTCCACAGGCTCAGGTGAGCCTCACCCATGAGGGAACCTGCAGAAAAACCCAGGTATGCGGGACCCTTGACTGAGATCTCCAAACTCGCTCAGAGCAGGACTGGGCCTCCTCCCCCCAACACCCCAGTTTTCCAGTGGCTTGGGAGTCACACCCACAAACTGCCCCCAGTGCCATATAATCTCATCAATGGCCAAAAAAAAAGTGACATAGACCTTACCCATAAGTGAATCTGCTCTATAATCATATTCTAAATTTCAAAATTCCTGGAGTGCGTGGCCACATTCATGGCCGAGTGACCTCTCATACTCTAGCCCACTGACGGACCAAAAGTATCACACATTTGTTTAGGCTTAACACACCTACTTGTAATCTCTTATACAAGGGCTTAAGTGGCCCTAGGATGAAATAATTCACACACTTTCCTCTTGTGATGGTGGGAAGGTGCTTGGTGGTAGGATGGGCGTTAGAATGTTAAATGGTGTTAAATTTCATTTCATTTTTCATTTCATCATCCTGTTAATCGTCGATTGCCTCGAGCAGACCCCAGTAACGTCTCTTTCATCCTAGCCCTGAGATTATATTCACGGCTCTTTAGGAGAATGAGACCCATCATTGTTACTGGTATTTGGCATATTTGGTAGGCCACGGGGAGTTTGCCAGACTCTGCCCTGTGGGCAGGCTACATTCAATAGCCTGCAAGTTTGTCCAAAGTAGGAATGAGATAATAAGATGTCGCGCGGCCGCAAATGCGGCCGCGCATTTCCGGGATCTGAATTTTATAGTCTCTGCGTCTTGGCCGCTGATGGGATTACACGGCGCCAGGGGGCCAGGTGGTGGGTGTGACCCCCCGCCTACTGGAATTTGGAGGATCTGGGTGGAAGATGCTCGACTCCAATTCGAGTAGGCTTGGAGGTCTCGGCCAAAAGCCAACCAAAGCCACGCGGGTTCCGGGGCCGAGGTGTTAAATGGTGTTTGAATATTAAATGTAATGAATTATTGTGAACAACTTTATAAAAATAAAACAAAATTCAAAAGAAAGAGGAGTTGAGGGGGTCTCTGAAAAGGCCCCACTAAGCTCTTCCTGGGAGATGGGGAGAAGCTCAGATCATGTCCACCGAGTGGGCAGCACAGAGGCCTCTGCTGTGGTGTCCCCAAGTGGGAAGTCACTGACTTGCGGGAGATAGCTTCACCCCACACAAACAAGCATCCATGGCAGGCATGCATGCGGGCCCTTCCCGGAGGCTGAGCCTGCTCCCGCGGCCTCCCGACTGCGCCCCAGTGGTTTCCATGGTCCCTGCAGGGTCTTAGCTCAGGCCCGTGTGTCCACAAGTGTTCCTTTTCTCCTCCTCACCCCAGCTCGAAGTGGCCTTCTTACTGCTGTCCACTCTCACCACCTCTGACCACGCCCGCTCACAGCCTCTGTCTGCAGCAGAGCCAAGGGCCTCCTTCCACCTCGCGGCCCAGCACCTGTCTTCACCCAAATCAGGAGCCAACCCAGCCCATCGGCAGCTCTGTGAAGACCCGATATTCCTTCTGACTGGCTGTGTCATTTGCACAGGACGTTGTGTAAGTTTGCTTGTGACCGGTGACCTGAGGTACACATTTCCTTTGAGATCACTCCCTTGAGAAGTGGATCAGCACATTCTTACCTCGCCCATCACAATTTATTTTGGCAGTAGCAAAACTGAAGGTATATTTTTGCTTGCTTGCTTGTTTTGTTTGGGGGAAACAGCCAACTCTGCTCAGGGCTTAGTCCTGGGTATGCACTCAGGGATTACCCCTGGAAGTGCTCGGGGAATCAAGCCCAGCATGGACACACACAAGGCAAATGCCTGACCTGCTGCCCGATCCCGCTGGCCCCAGCGGTTACTGGACCTCAGAGGAGAGTCAGAGTTCCTGACTGTAAGGACAGGGCCATGCTGCATGTCTGCTCTGGACATCCAGGCTCTGCAAGTCTTTTGAGCAGAGCCTGGATCTCTGATGCCCACGCAGCCTGCATCCCTCTGCCTATGGCCTGGGCCCTCCCACAGGAAATGAGTACAGACAGCACCTGGCGTGGGCCCACTCATGCAGCAGCACCCCACACACCAGTCTGGGCAAGGCCTGTGCTTCCATTGCAGTTGTGGAAGTCCTGAGTTCTCCGCATGTCCACCCAGTGGGAGTCCCGAGTTCTCTTCGAGTCCACTCCCTGTTTGAATCCTGGGTTCTATTCACCCATCTGCTCAGGTATCTCAGTTCTCTGCATCCAATCAATCATCAGGGCTCACCCGGGACTGAGGAGCCCAGGTCTTGATGACTGTGGGTCGTGCTGCAGAGAACACATGTCGAAATGTATTTCCTCAGGAGTTCCTCCAGAAATATCCCCAGAGTTGGACCGGGTGGGTCATACGGGGATCCTGCTTTCAACTCTGAAGGGATCTCCACACCATGAGTGTGAGTTGACACGCTCCTGCCCACAGTGCTCAGAGCGCCTTTTCTCCGCAGCCTCCCCACATGACTGTTTCAGGCCTCTGTGGAAGGTGGGCCACCCTCGCTGTGGGACAACAGGGTTCTGGTCTGTGCTCGCTGGGGTTGTGTGAGCCCGTCTCATGACACATGAGCCAAGCCCGTCTCATGTGTCTGTGGCTATGCAGGTAAGTCATCGTGAGAAAATTATCCGTTCAGGTCCATTGGCCACTTTCACAATCAATCACTTGTTTCCTGTTGAGATGTGTGAATTCCTGGAGCCCGTGGGCTCCGTGAACACTGGTGAACACTCAGGGGGGCTTCTCTCTGCTGCTCTCTCCCTGCACAGGGTCCAGAAGTCACCCCCACTTGCTTGTTTTACTTGTGTTACTTGTGCTTTGTGTTATACCCAAAATCTGTCCCCAAAGCCAAGGTCAGAGAGTCTCCTCCCGTCTTCCTCCTCGGAGGGTTTCTGGCTTCCTGTCTTGGGTGGAAGTCCTTAATTTCCCTTCCAGCACTTTCTGTGAGTGGCGTAAGACAGGGCCCAGTGTCATTCTTTCACATGTGAATACCACTTCCCCTCATTTCTTTTCTCAAAGACTGTAATTCAAGTGATTTATACACAAATGCTAGGACCAAAATGACATGAGAACCATCATAAAACTGTGGGGACTGCAGGCCTCCTTACTTCGAGTCAAACAGCTACTTTTCAGAAAGATGCTGAAATGCAAGAAAAGTTATGGGATTGCTGGGCGGACTTCCTGCCTGGAATCCAAACGTGAATACCATCTGAAATCTGCCTTTTTATTCTCCCTCTGCAGAAGCGCTCATCAGAATGCCAGCTGAGTGGGACGTCGTACACTAAGGCGGCAGTGGGACCACGGCCGCAGCCTTTGATGGCAGGTTCTGTGCGCCGGCTCCGGTTGATTACTGTTCTCAGCTGCGCAGGGAGAAACAGGCGTCTCCTGCCGCCCGGCCTCTCGGACGTTTCCACTGCATCTTTCTGACGTTGCCCTTCGCCCTGGTGTTGGCACCCGCTGTCTGCGGCAGTTACGTGCGTTCTGAAATCCATGTGGATAGCCATCACGTCAGATCAGAGCCTGGTGTAGACTCACTCCAGGGGCGTGCCGGCAAGCGTTCCCAGTCACAGCCGAGTATCACCATTCCAAATTTATCAGATGACGTTTATGTGAGTTATTTTAATCAGATATTTTAAGAATTTTATTCCAAATAGTGTTTGACTTTCTTCTTTTGTTTTTTTTTTTTGGTTTTTTTTGTATAAATGCTTTCTCAGAATTCTTCCATATCAATGGTTGTGGTCACAGTAACAAAACTCTGAGCATTTAAAACAATTTTTTGAATTTATTTTTATTTTTATTGAATCATCGTGAGATACACAGTTCCAAAAGCTGTTCATGGTTGGGATTCAGTCATACAGTGTTCCGGCACCCGTCCCTCCACCAGTGTACATTTCCCACCACATATGTCCCCAGTTTCCCTCCTGCCACCCCCAGTCTGCAGCCTGCCTCTAACTTTTTTTTCTTTCTCTCCTTTGGGGTGTTATGATTTGCAAGACAGGTGCTGAGAGGGCCTCAGGTTTGTTCCTTTACCTGCTTTCGGGATGCAGTTCTAATCCAGAATGACCATTTCCAGCCACCATTGTCAGACTCACTTCCATGTCTGCTGAGTCTTGCTGGGCCTCTGCTGCCTGGTGCCCAGAGCCCACGGACAGGCATGAGGAGGCTCTGGAGGCCAGAGTAGAACCTTCACCCCGACCCTCATGGACATCTGTGGGGTCCAGCATGGCCCTAACTCCCGGCACCAGCACAAGTCTGAGTTCTGCTGGGGAGGAGGCTGGGGAGGGCCTCATGGCCCTGCGTGTCACACGCTGAACCGCGTCCTCAGAGCGTGGCCAGGTGCTCACCAGATGCTCACCTCTACCGGGAGGTGTCAGCACCTCTGAGCAGCTTCCTGCCACTCCCGAGTCAAGGGCAGCCTCGTGCCACCACCCCCAGGAGCAGGAGGGCCACAGAGCATGGGGAGGAGACCATCAACAATGGTTCAGGCAGGCACAAAGCCCAGCTCCTGGGGAGGTGGAGGAGGTGGGCTGGCCTCTGCGGCCAGACTCAGGGTCTTAGGAAGGGGTGCAGTAGCAGCCCAGGTGAGGGTGTCTGTGCAGGGGTGTGGGGTGACGGCCATCCAGGACACGGGCTCCGTCAGAGTGGACAGCCTGCTCCGACTGGGCAGGAGGCAGATGCTGGGGGGCCGGGGGCAGGGGACCAGCCAGTACCACCCTCCTGGGGCACAGACATGCTCCAAGAATGGAGTGCTTCTGCCCACGGCATCCACTAAGAGGAAGACCGCACAGACGTCCGTCGGCTGCTGGAGGATGGCAGCACGTGCTGTCCAGAGGCGCAGACGCTGTCCTGCCGCCAGGGTAGTGAGGCACGGATGCACAGTGCGACCCGGGCCCAGAAAAGATCTGGACAGGGGCCAGGCAGGAACAGGGTCAAAGTCGCAAAATCACCAAGGCTACTCGAACATTTCTCCACAGTGGGACAGGGAACAGGGAGAGGACATGAGGGACAGGAGAGGGCAGGGGAGGGGAGGGGAGGGAGGGGAGGGCAGGGAAAGGCGGGGGAGGGCAGGGGTAGCAGCAGACAGAGAAGAGGGGTGCGGGGGGGGGAGGGCAGGGGAAGGAGGGGAGGGAAAGAGAAAGGGTCTGGCACTTGTTCCTTGAGTCCACTCAACTCCCACGGGGGTCTTGGCCCCTGGTCCCCGAGCTCTGCCTCCACTCTTGAATGATTTGCACATTTACACTGACCACTCAGCCCACATTTCAGCCTGCCTTAACAGCTTTGGTCACAGTCCACAGGGCCTCACAGTCACTTCCCAGCAAAGGTGACACGGCCCTGCTTGCCTCTGTCTGTCCCGGAGCTCGTCCGTACAGCCCAGCTCCCTCCAGACCGTGTCTACGCGAGCTGATTCTCGGGGCTCCGTCCTCCCCAGGCCTGGGTCTGTGGGTCAGCGTGGCCGAGCGCCCGGCTGCCCGTCCTTCCCTGGCCCCCGCCCCGGGCCCCGGCACCTTCCGGTGGGCACCACACCCAGGGCTCGGGGTTTGGAAGGAAGCTGCTGCCACCGCTCGGGCTTCATTTCCAGAGCACGCCATCGCGTGGGAAATGAGCAATTTTAGTTCTCCTGGAGGATTTTTCTTCATAAAAAGATCAGATGAATCAATTCAGATTATGATTTTTCTTAGAGGAAGAAGGAACAGGAAATGAGGTCATCACTGCATAGCAGACAGAGTTGGTTTTGAGTCAACATCAGGTGACTCAGAACAGAGTGCAGGGGGGCTGCCTCCTGGCGCCCACTCAGGCAGCCCCCGGCCCTGATGGGAAGACCCTCACAGACACCGTGTGTAGGGGAGATTTCACCTCAAGGCCAGCCCCCTCCTGGGCAGCCTTGGGGAAATTCACTTTGTCTGCCCCAGAGCACGTTTCTACCAGCTGACACAGCCCAGTCCCCTGTCCAGCTAACACCCGCTGCCCCTGGGAGGACCCCCAGGCAGCAGAGGGTGATGGTCAGCACTCCCAGGCAAATGGGCATGCGGCGGCCAGCTTGGCACCTGCATTGTGGGACGTCTCGGCACTCGACGCCGAGACTACGCCAGCACCCAGATGGCCTCCTGGAACCCGGCCGCACTCGGCAGCTCCTGCAAAGGGGCCACGTGGCACCCGCCCTGCCGACCCCATCCCCCTGTCCATGCGCCCACATGCCCAGGGGTGGGAATAGCTCCAGGTGCACAGACCCCAGAAGCGGGCTTATGGGGGACCCAGGCCCTCCCCCGCCTGCCCCCAGAGGCCCTGAGGCACAGTCAGACACAGCCGCTCCCACACCTGCTCCTCCTTTTCCTCACGTGCTGCTTTGCTCTGGCCAGGCAGTTGGTGTTCCTGAGAGGGCCCCGAGCCTGTGTCACAGCTGGTGGCACAAAGGACACATTGCATCCTGGGCATTCAGTGTCCCATGAACTGGGCTCCAGTATCTGCCTGGAGACCACTGGGGACTGGCCGGGGGGGTGGGGACACTGAGGGCATTCCGGCAGCCAGTCCTCTTGGTTCCCCAGAAAAACCCGAGAGGATAAGGGGTGGATGGACCCTTGCAGAGAGGAGACACTTCCGGTGAGATTGCCAGGGTGCAGCCACGGGCTGTCCAGGGCAGCGCCTGCCCTGGCCGGAGTGAGGGGTGTCCTCGGGGTAGCTCCCTCTCTCTGCTGCTCCCACCCAGGGGCTGTCCAGGAGACCCTTGATGGGGCTTTGGGGGCCACGTGCAGAGAGGAGAGCGTGTCTCGGTCGTGTCACCTCGGGGTGAGGGGCTCTGAGTGGGGAGAGCCAGGCACAGCCGGGCACAGGAGATGCCCCCATGTGCATGTCCCCCACACACCCCGCCGTCAGCACAGTGGCAGCCTGGAGAGCCACGTTCTTCACTCCAGAAGTCTCAGAGAAGCTAAGGGGGAGGTGTCCAGGGCAGCCGACACACGAGGGTCCCCAGGACAGGGGAAACCGTGGCGGGCATCCAGGGACCTGCTGCTCCCCCAGCCAGGGCCACAGGCTGCCCCCTGTGACCGGAAACTCAGGCGCTCGAAGGGTGGATTTTACAGAGACCTGTTCCTCCTCCCCATCTGTAGCCCAGGGCCTCCCCCTCCCCAGGCCCAAGGCAGCGTGATCACCTCCGGGAGGCAGAGCAGGAGCTGGGGTGCCTGGGGTGGGACAGCAGGACTGGGGGCTTCGCATGGGAGCACTCCCTGGGAGCAGAGCAGGGGGTCCCAGCCGTGCAAACCAGCATGGGGCTTCCTGAGCAGCCGGGCTGGCTGGCCCGTCCTCCCCCACAGGGCCTCCCTGTGGCCTCTGTCGTCCCTCTGCCCTGGGACAGAATCGCGGCGTCTCAGGCCCCTCACCCCCAGCTGCTCTCTTGGTGTGGGACAGCGGCCAGGTGGCCCGGGCCCCACTGGGCAGTGCCAGGACAGGACCCGGAGGCTGCAGCGAACCTGCATCTCCTCTGGGAGTCGGCCTGAGGGTGGGTGGGTCGTTCCTGGAAGTGGCAGAGAACACAGAGGCTCCCCTGGGACCCCGCAGGCGCTTACGGAGCAGGCCCTCCATTCCTCATCTCTGCTTCAGAGAAGTTCCTGAGAGACCCAAGGGGGAGAGACGCGGCTCCACACATCCCGCCTGCCCCTGGACACCACCCCGTGGGCACAGATGGGGAGGGAAGCCCTGCCCTGACTGCACTGGGCATGGACACTGCCCACCAGACCAGCCACGGTCATCAGACAGAACCCTCCAGCAGCCTCCCACTGATCAAGTCATCCACCGACCACACTGACCCTCCCTAGGGCGTCCAAAAACCTCTGCCAATGTCCACTGACACACTGACTGTTCAATGGTCAGCCTGACCTGACTTTTGGTGCACAGTGAGCAAATGATTATACCTATGAGCATAGAATGACTAGGTGACCAAAGCTGTGGACAATGAGTAGGTGACCACAGTCAGCTGTGCATAGTGAGTGGGTGACCACAGCCATGGACAGTGAGTAGGTGACCATAGCTGTGGACAGTGAATAGGTGACTGCAGCTGTGGACAGCAAGTAGGTGACCACAGCTGTGGACAGTGAGTAGGTGACCGTAGCTGTGGATAGTGAGTAGGTGACCACAGCCACAGACAGTGAGTAAGTGACCACAGCTGTGGACAGTGAGTAGGTGACTGTAGCTGTGGACAGCGATAGGTGACCACAGTCGTGGACAGTGAGTAGGTGATCACAGCTGTGGACAGTGAGTAGGGGACTGTAGCTGTGGACAGTGAGTAAGTGACCACATCTGTGGACAGTGAGTAGGTGACCATAGCTGTGGACAGTGAATAGGTGACTGTAGCTGTGGACAGCAAGTAGGTGACCACAGCTGTGGACAGTGAGTAGGTGACCACAGCTGGACAGTGAATAGGTGATCACAGCTGTGGACAGCGAGTAGATGACCACAGCTCTGGAGTTCCAGCATCCTCCGACTGTTCTCAGCTGTTGGGAGACCAAGGGAAGGGAAGTCAGAGTTTCAGTGAGTATCGTCCCTCACACCAGTGTCCACGTGGGACAGTGTCCACCTGCGTGGCTGAGGCATGCCGCTGGCAGCCACCGGCCCCATGGCTGGATCTCCTGCTGACGTCCTGCTCCACGCAGGCCTCCAGACCACCCCTCTGGGCGCGTTCTTGTTCCTGGTGGGAGGGACTCAGTGCCATGCTCCACAACTCCACGCGTGTGACGACCACTGAGGGCTGAGGGCGACGGGAGAGTGGAGGAGGGCAGGGGGCCGGGGGGCCGCTGGGACCCAGAGACCCTTCCAGCTGTGTCCTGGCCTGGCACTCCTGCCCCCACTGAGCCACAGGCCAGGGCTTGCATTTGTGCGGGAGCCAAGTGAGGGCCGAGAAGTGAGTCCCCTGCTGAGGGGACACCAGCGCAAAGGCCACAGGGAGGACAGAGCCTGGCTCAGCCGTGCCCAGGACGCGGGGCCCTTCTCCCCTGGGGCGGGCAGAGGTGCCCCTGCAGCAGGACCTGGGAGGCAGCTGCCCCTGTCCACGTGGCCCCGCTCCGGCCGGGGTCCCGTGGCGCTCCCAAGTGCCCTTTGCTGTGATGACTCCTGTTCTGTGTCTCCTGAGCTGCACACCACCCGAGGGAGCATGCGTGGTCCCTGCGGGCTGGCCCAGGCCACGCTGGTAGCGCAGTAGCCACGGCCACCTCACTGGGGCAGGGGGTGTCTGCAGCTGGCGGCCGAAAATGAAACACCCTCGGACGTCGTAAATCTGTGCTGACGCGCACAGCCTCGTCCCCTGCCCCGTGAGGCCAGGAGGGGCGGGGGTAGCGTGACCCTTCCCAAGACACCTCACCCTGGGGACCTGACACGGGGCGGAGTGCGGGGTGGGCTGATCTCAGTAACTGAGCTCCTCCGAGCGAGCGCCCACGCCAAGGCTGAAGCCGATGAGGACAGGAGTGAGGGTGGGACGCTTCATCACGGCAACGAAAGGCCTCCACAGCCGCCGTCAGGGGCCCCAGCGCCCCTCCAGCTGCCCTGTCCAGCCGCCTGTGCGCCTGCTGGGATGGCCCTGGGGGAGAGGCCCGGGTCTCACCCCCCGGGGACCCGCACAGCCCCCAACCTGCACAAATGAGCAGCGTTGGCTGGGGAAGGCCAGGGCAGGAGTGCAGGCTGCAGTCCGGGCCTGAGCGGCCAGCTGTCCTCCTCATGCTGCTGGGACTGGCCCCTGGCCCCCCTGAGCCCTGCCGGAACCCATCACAGATGGACAAGGAGTGAAGGTCTCGCCTCTCCTGCCTGCTGCCCCGAGAGCACGGCTGCCCACACCACCCCATGCCTTACGTGCCAGGGCTGCCCAGAGCATGCATTGCCCGGTGTGACCGCGTGCTCAAGGACCAGGGCTCCAAGACAGTGTCCAGCTCAGGAGGGGCTGCACGAAACCTGCCTGGGCTCAGTTGAGCCACAGAGAACCCCATTGCCACCGGAGTCTCCAGAGACAAAGAGGCCAATGTCCCCGTCCTCACCGTCCCCCTCCTTACCTCCCCCCCTCACCTTTCCCCCTCCTCGCCTCCCCCTCCACCCCTCCCCCACCTCCCCTTCTCACCTCCTCCTCCAACCCTCCCCCCTCCTCACCTCCCCCTCCTCACCTCCCACCTGCTCAAGTACCCCCTGCTCACCTCCTCAACTCCCCCTCCTCACCTTCCCCCTCCATACCTCCCGCCACCTTAACTCCCCCTCCTCATCTCCCCCCTCTCAACTCCTCCCTCCTCACCATTCCCCCTCCTCCCCTCCCCCTCCTCTCCTTCCCCTTCTCTCCTTTCCTGCCCCCATCCTCTCCCTCTCCCCACCCCCCACCCTCCTTCCCTTCCTGCAGTCTTCTGTCTTCTCACTTCCCAATATGAGGACTACTCGTGGGAGCTGCCGGGGAAGAGCCCACAGGCACATGCCTCACAGGCACGGCTCTTCTTCCGACGTGTGTACACACGCACATGCACACTGTGTACACGAGCAGGCATATTACATGCACACGTGTGCACATCTGCAAGGTATACACTCAAGCGCACCTGTGCACACATCTCTGCATAAACACACCTGCACACCCCTGTACACATGTCCGCACACACATCTGTGCATACAAATGCACATGTATCTTCACACACACATACACACACCTGCACACAAGTCTTCACACACATCTGTGCTCACACACATCTGTGATCTATGCATCCCTACACACGTGTCTGCACACACACCTGTACATACAAATGCCTGCACACATATCTTCACACACACATACACACACCTGCATACCCCTGTACACACGCCTGCACACACACCGTGCATACACATGCCTGCACACACAACTTCACACACACATACACACACCTGCACACAAGTCTGCACACATACCTTAGCACACACACATCTGTGATCGGTGCATCCCTGCACACGTGTCTGCACACACCTGCACACAGCTCTGCATACACACCTATGTGCATACACCCCTGTGCACCCCTGCACATATGTCTGCACACACAGCTGCACACACCTGTGCAGATGCCTCCATGTGCTTGCACACGCCCCGCAGGCGCCAGCCAGCTCACACTCAGGCCTCCTGGCTCGCCCTTGGCACCCTGCTGGTGTGGCCAGAGCAGGCAGTGTTTGACGGTCCCCACTCAAACCCAACCAAAGGGTGGGCAGCTCCACCATTGGAGGTCCCAGGGCGCTGGAGACAACGTGGAGACAGTGTGTGTGCACACGGGCCTCCGGTTATAGGCGGCACCTCGAGCTGGTCTCAGGCGGGTATGCATGAGGCTGTCACACGCCCCGGACACTGAGAGTAGCAAGGGCCGGAGCATGGATTCTGACAGAAAGTCCACTCGCACAGATGCATTTGTGATGGAGTTTCAGGCATACGGTATTCTGACACCAGTCCCTTCACCAGTGGAGCTACCCTCCACCAGTGTCCCCAGCTTCCTGCTGCCCCCAGCCTGCCTCTGTGGCAGGGACATCTTAAGGAAGTTACCAAGCACAATTTTAGCAAGAGGTCTATTTTCTTCCAATAATTTAGTTATATTTCCATCTGTTCGCCAGTCTTATTGCTAACACCTACCTTTGTGTTTCTCTTTCCATCTCGGACAGGCAATCATTGGAGTGATTGCTTTTTATCGCCACCTCTAATAATATACATGGGAGTTTTTGCACATCAGCAATTATCTTCCAAGTCCAATTCCTCTATCTTTATAATTCCACTTTGTCCAGTGATATTGAAGTATAGTGACCAAAAAATGTTGTATATTTAAGGCACACACCTGCACACCTGAGATTCCCTTTGGCAAACTCCCAACACTTACATCCGCAGTGCATTACTGGAGAGTCGGGTCAAGTTACGCAGCTCACTCCTCCTGTAACTGAAAACGTGTGTTCTCTGCAAACACCGCCCCTTGACCCTCCCGGAATGTCTGCCTTCTCTTGCTGCGGCGTGGCTTTTCAAACTGCACATGCAAGCGAGTTTATTTATCTTACAGTGACTGGTCGATCTCACCCCAACCTGTGCTGTCAAGGCCCATCCATGTGGTGGCAAATGATAGGATTTTGTTCTTTTTCTCAGGGTTGATAGTTGACCAATATAAATATATATAATATATTTGTATTCAGAATTATACAATTGTCAAATTAATATCAAATAAAATAAGCAAAAGTAATGAAATATTTTTCATTATCACATGGTAGCAGCACAATAAGTAAATATTGTAAGATCACAGCCGTGACAGTAGAACAAGGGGACATTGTGTGTGACAGGAGAATAAACATGTGTGATTGCACGGGTGACAGCAGGGAAAGGAAACACTGTGTGGCTGTAGGACAAAGAAACGTCATGTGTGGCTGTAGGACAAAGAAACACCATGTGTGGCTGTAGCATAAGGAAACTCTGTGAGTGACTGTAGCATAAGGAAACACAGTGAGTGACTGTAGCATAAGGAAACACTGTGAGTGACTGTAGCATAAGGAAACACAGTGAGTGTCTGTAGCATAAGGAAACACAGTGAGTGTCTGTAGCATAAGAAAACACTGTGAGTGACTGTAGCATAAGGAAACACAGTGAGTGACTGTAGCATAAGGAAACTCTGTGAGTGACTGTAGCATAAGGAAACACAGTGAGTGACTGTAGCATAAGGAAACACTGTGAGTGACTGTAGCATAAGGAAACACAGTGAGTGGCTGTAGCATAAGGAAACACAGTGAGTGGCTGTAGCATAAGGAAACACAGTGAGTGTCTGTAGCATAAGAAAACACTGTGAGTGTCTGTAGCATAAGGAAACACTGTGTCTGTAGCATAAGGAAACACAATGAGTGGCTGTAGCATAAGGAAACACAGTGAGTGGCTGTAGCATAAGAAAACACAATGAGTGGCTGTAGCATAAGGAAACACTGTGTCTGTAGCATAAGGAAACACAGTGAGTGGCTGTAGCATAACGAAACACTGTATGTGGTTGTAGTACAGGGAGTCACTGTGTGTGGCTGTAATACAGGGAGATACTGTTGGCTGTAGTATAGGGAGTCACTGTGTGTAAATGTAGTACAGGGAGTCACTGTGCATGATTGTAGTACAGGGAGACACTGTGTGTGGCTGTAGTACAAGAAGACACTCTGTATGTATGGTTGTAGTACAGGGAGTCACTGTGTGTTGCTTGGAGTACAGGAGTCACTGTGAGTGGCAGAGAAGGTGTTCTTAGCCCCCCAGGTGCACCATGCTGATAGCTTCCCACCTGAACTTGGGAGGCTGCCATGCAAGTCAATTTCCTGTGGATCCATTTCCATTTGGGGCACGCATTTTAAAAAGAAAATTAAAATAGCAGCTGGAATGATAGTACAGCATAGGGTGTTTGCCTTGTATGCAGCCAGTCCAGGTTTGATCCCAGCATTCCATACGGTACCCCTGAGGGCAGAGCCAGGAATTAGCCCTCTTCATCTCCAGGTGTGACCCCAAAACAAACAAAAAAATTAAAACAAAACACATTTCAGTGGAACAAGGACGATGAGGTCCTTGGATCTTGCCCTCAGAACAGGGCTGAAGGAGGTTTGTTTCTGAGAAGACATTGCAGGGTGGGAGCGATCACAGCTGCAGGCAAGAGGACGTGGGCAGCCAACTAGGGAGAAAGCAAGGAAGCTCTGAGCTGCAAGGGCCGGAGGGGAGAGACCAAAGGAGCCCACTGTAGCCCTGGGCTGCCCCACGGGGGGCCACCACCTCTGCCTGGGGAATCTTTACACCCAAGGGAAGCCCTTCAAGATTTTAGGTTCACAGATGTGCATCAGAGCACGGAACTAAAGACCAGAGAAGGTCATGTCCTCAGTGGAAATGATGCCCACAGGACTCTCCATTTCCCGGTGCTCATTCCTGTAAGGATTGAATACAGACTCAGGCAAAAGCTACCTGAGCACAGTGCACTAAAAATGCTCTATAGAGAAATGGACCTTTGCAGCCAGCTGTGTGGGGAGCTTCGGAATAGAGCCCTTGGGCTGAAAATTCAACCCATGACAAGTTTCTCCTGTACTTGAAACTTGCTCTCTGCTAGAGCTACCGTTGGGGGAGGGGGGTGTGGAAACACCCCACCAATGGCCCAGTGCTGGGAGGTGCTTAAGTTCTCTGTGTTCCTTCTCGGGGGCTTGTGCAGCGTCACCTCCCTGCAAGCCCTGCTCTCAGCCCGGAGCTGAGGCGCTCGGCAGGGACCGTCCGGCTGCAGAGCAATTACATGACTCATGAGCCTGCGCTACATCTGGGCGACCTGCAGAAGTGGAGGCCACATGCGTTTTCATTCCTTCTGAAATGAAAAGCAAGGGCTGGCTCAGATCCTGTTCCTTGAGCCTGAAGACAACTGAGGGGATTTAGACACTTAGACGCTGTCAGTAACTGGCGGAATCCGCATAATTGAAAACAGGCTGGAGGGCGCAGTGTCCTTCTGCACCGCACCGGTCTGGCTCCACCGTGAGGCCCACGTTTCCCCAGAGCAGCCCGCTGCACCCTGCGGTGGGCTCGCCCTGAGCCCAGGCAGCACCTTCCAGGCCCTGGGCCTAGCCTCAGGGCTGCCGCAGGCCACACACATCCTTCCCTGGGGAGCAGCCCCAGGGGCAGCCCTGCCCGTCCCCGCTGCATGGCCACTGAGAGCTCAGACCAAGCACTCCAGGGCGTTCCCACACCACAGAGCAACAGCCCCTGCAGGCCAGAGAAATGGTCAAGGCAACTAGAACAAAGGTCATTTACCACGACATAGGGCTGGAGCGATAGCACAGAGGGTAAGCCATTTGCCTTGCACACGACCGACCCAGGGTTCGATTCGTCCATCCCTCTCAGAGTCCGGCAAGCTACCGAGAGTATCCCACCCTCATGGCAGAGCCTGGCCAGCATTCGTGGCGAATTCAATATGCCCCAAACAGTAACAAGTCTCACAATGGAGACATTACTGGTGCCCGCTCAAGCAAATCGATGAACAACGGGAGGATAGTGCTACAGTGCTACCACAACATGTCCAAGTGGTCACCACAGACAGGGCTGGGAGATCAGGACACATGGGAAAGCCAGATGCTGGCCACAGTGTAACTATCTGCATCACACGATGCTGTGTGCAACTCTGGATGTTCAGGTGTGGCTGCTGTGTGTGAAGTCTGCTATGTGTGGCTGTGTGTAATGGTGTGTGTCTAACTGTGACTGTCAGCATGACACTGTGTGTGACTCTTGATCTTCGGTGTGACCGTGTCTGACTGTGTGACACTGCGTGTGGTTGTGTGTGACTGTGTGTCTGCCTGTGACTGTCAGTATGAGTCTGCGTGTGACTCTGGATGTTCAGTGGTTGTGCGTGACTGTGTGTCTGCCTGTGACTGTGTGTCTGCCTGTAACTGTTGGCATGAGACTGTGTGTGACTCTAGATGTTTGAGTGTGGCTGTGTGTGACTGTGTGACACTGCATGTGGTTGTGCGTGACTGTGTGTCTGCCTGTGACTGTATGTGACCGCCTGAGTGTAACCAGGAGCAGCTGACAGGCTGTGCTCTGGACACAGGCTGTTGGGAGCTTTGTGGAAGTCATTCATGGTGACGTGTGTTAGTAAAGGACAACTGGCCCTGGGAGAGCTCTTACCCCAGTTGCCCCTAAGCCAGGCTCTTGTCCCCTCGCTGAGGAGCAAGCAGGCCCACTCGGAGCTCAGGGTCCCTCCACGCAGATGTGGGTCAGCGAGTAAAGCGGCGTCCCGTGGGTTCCCTGGGGATGGAGACACGAAGAGCACGGAGCGTCTCCGCTCCTGGCTGCCAACAGAAAAACGCAGCAGCCTGCCTGGTGCCCTGCACGGCCAGCACTCGCTGCCTGCTCCTGCCTGCCCAGGAGGGCGTCCCCACTGGGCCGGGAGGACAGTACAGCACCGCAGGGTCACGGTCAGCAGCAGTGGAGGCAGAGGGTGGGGGGGGGCAGGTGGACACTCAGCCTGCAGATGAGAACTGGGCAGCTTCCGAGAACAGGGCATTGCTTGGCTTCTTTTGTTCTTTCTTGCCAGCTTGGAGCATCCACTTCTCTGGGTCTCACACAGGTAAAACCACCTCCAGCGTGCAGCTGAAATAAGCCCTGACTCTGTTTCCTGCGCGTGGGCCCACCGATGGAGGCAGCGTCTTCATTGCTGATGCTGTGACCCAGGACCCCCCTCCCTGTCGGCCAGGGGAGTGTAGAACTGCTCAGCTCCAGCAGCGTGCTGTCAGGTTCGTGGCACTGTTTTTTTCCTATTTTCATCTCCACTAATTTCTTTCTCTCTTACAATTTACTTTTCTTTTTTTTTCTTTTTGGGTCACACTCGGCGATGCACAGGAGTTACTCCTGGTTCATGCATTCAGGAATTACTCCTGGCGGTGCTCGGGGGACCCTATGGGATGCTGGGAATCGAACCCAGGTCAGCTGCGTGCAAGGCAAACACCCTACCCGCTGTGCTATCGCTCCAGCCCCACAATTTACTTTTCTAATTGTTAGTTTTTAATTCACTTTTCATTTAATTTAGTAAAGTAGAAGGTTGCTAATTAAATTTAAAATGATCTTCGTATATTTTCATAAGTTGTATTTCTGTAATAATGTTCAAAATATTTTTTATTTCCCTGGTATTTTCTTTCTCCATTGTTTATAAATATGTGTGATTTCCAATTTTTTTGATGTCTTGTTGTTACAGATGTCTCATTTAATTCCACTGTAATCAAGTAAATGCCCTCTGTTTTCAATCCCTGAAATACATTGAAAATCCTTTTATGTCTCTACGTAAATATGAACCCTGAAGGAAGCCTGAGTCTCCAGGACAAAGACGTGGCATGTTCTGTCAGTGGGGTCAGGGTTTGCAGTGGTGGGATCGACTTCTCTATTCTTCCTGAATTGTTGCCTACTTACTCATCAATAACAAAGAGGCGATAAAATCGCTAATGTAACGGGGAATTCCCACTAGTCCTTTCTAAACAGTTCTTCGTTTCCAGGGGGTTAGGCTTACAGAAAAGTGGGTGGGGAGCTCCTCGCCTCTGGCGCCCAAGGGCAGTCTGGGTCTCGAAGCCTGTGCCACCGTTAGGTAAACTGAGTCTGTTCACGTCCGTTCTGACACGACTGCCTGAGAGCATCCAGGAGAGCACCTCAGCTTCCGGAGAACTTCGAGCTGCAGGTTTTCTGGGCCCACAGTGGACATTCCGTGCCAGTTCCTGTGGCCAAGGGGAGAGATGCCACCTCAAGGCCACACACCTGACAGACTTCTGGGATAACCAGAACCCTGGCTGGGCTCTCAGGTTTAGCTCCGTCCCCTCCCGACCCTGTGTCCACTGGGATCAGTCAAGTGCAGGGTGTGCACTGGACTGAGGAGCCTTCACAGATTGCACAGATGATGTCCACCCTTCTCGGAGGAGCTAGATATCCCACCCAGAGGCAATGCCACCCTTTGTGGAAATGGTAAGTGCCCTTCCTGAAGGTGACGCCTTCCCTTCCTGGAGGTGATGACTGTCCTTTACTGGGTGAGAACCTCCCTTCACAGAGGTGGAAAGTGCCCTACATGAAAGTGGTCATGTCACCATGACCCATCTGGAATGTCTCTGTGTGTTCTCACTCCTGTAGTTCATTCATCCTTGTGCACTGATGTGAATGCTTGGGTGTTGTTTTGTTGGATTTATTTAGACACTGTGATCTACAAAGCTGTTGATAAGAGTTTAAGGCATCCAACATTCAACTCCTAAGCAGTGTCAGTGTCCCTCCACAAATGGTCCAAGGTTCCCTCCCTCTCTACACCCCCCAAACCCCCGCCTCCTTAGCAAACTCATTTTTTAAATTTCTCATTATAGTTTGAGTCACGTGTTTGCATGGGGGCTGACCCTTGTGGTTTTGAGGAACACAGTCCCCTCACCTCTTCATCGCGGAAAGGCCAAGACCGTGAGCACTGGCCTGCAGTGGTGGCCAACCCTCTTCATTCCCTGCCCACCGGTTTCCCTTTCCTCAGCATTCTTATCTCCTCCAGGGCCAGGCGCTTGCCATCCTTCATCCTTTCCACCCTGTGTCTTGTGTATAGACCACAAGTAAATGAGAACATCCATGTTCGTCCAGACCCCGGTATCTGTCCTTCCCCGTCTGAAGTCTCTGGTTCCAGGCAGGTTTCTGCCACGAGTTCCTCTCTCTTATGGCTGAATAATGGTCCATCATGGCTATGCAACACAACCTCTTTACCTGCTCATCTGTCCTTGGACATTGAAATCTGTTTGCACATCCTGGCACCTTTGTCACCCACCCACTCCTTTAGTAACATGCTTGTGCCAACCTTGTGCCTTTTCTCCCATTGTCTCTTGCTAGAGACAGGCTTGAGTCAGCGCATTGTCGGGCGAGTCGCCTGAAGCCGGTCATCTGCGCTTGCCTCTGGCCTCCACAGTGCCTTTCCAGAGCGTTGATGAAGCTCAACTCCTCAATATTTTCCTTCACGTGCTCTGTACGGAGACGCCTGTCGCCCACCCCAGTATAGTAAGTGCAGCAATGATCGTAAACATGCACTCTATGGGGTGGGGACATGCCTGACAGTGCTCAGCACTTACTCCTGGCTCTGCCTCAGAGTCACTCCTGGCAAAGGGACCACTAAGTCTGTGATGGTTGGAGGGATCGCCCGAGATGGGAGATGCGTGCCGAAAGTAGACTAAAGACCAAACACAATGACCTCTTAGTACCTGTATTGCAAACCATAACACCCAAACAGAGAGAGAGAGAGAGAGAGAGAGGGAATGTGCCTGCCACAGAGGCAGGGGGAATAGGGTGGGGATGGAGGGAGGGATACTGGGGACATTGGTGATGGAAAATGCGCACTTGTGGAGGGACGGGTACTCGATCATTGTGACTGAAACTTAATCATGAAAGTTTGTAACTGTATCTCATGGTGATTTGATTTAAAATTTAAAAAAAAAACCCTGGTGGGCTGTTCAAGGTGAGTGCCTTACCCATTGTACTATTGCTTCGACCCCACATTTATTTTTTCTTTTCTTTTCTTTTTTTTTTTTTTTTTTTTTTGCTTATTGGGTCACACCCAGCAATACTCAGGGATTACTCCTGGCTCTGCACTCAGGAATTACTCTTACTCCTGGCGGTGCTTGGGAGACCATATGGGATGCCGGGGATCAAACCCAGGTCGGCCGCGTGCAAGGAAAATGCCCCTCGGCCCCACATTTATCTTTTTGAACGCATCTCTTGGTGCTCTGGGTGTAGATGTTGGGAAGTGGAACCCCTATCCCTGTGGGGGCTCTCCTCTGGTTCCAGGAGAGTTCCCTATGCTGTTCTCTACAGCGCTGACCCAGACAACATTCCCGTGGCAGTCAGGATGCTTCCCGTGGTCAGGATGTGTCCCGTTCCCTCAACTCTCTGTCACCTGGACCTGTACTTGCCTGAGAAGTGATGAGCACTGTTGTGTACCCTGACTGGCCGCCCATAAGTGGTATTAGTGTTTGATCCATCTCTTCTCCCCATTTTTTGATGGGGTTATTGGTTTCTTTGTTGCTGAGCCTAATGAGGCCTTTATACTTGCTAGATATTAGGCCTCTGTCTGGCGCACTATTTGAGAATATCTTTTTCCATTCAGTGAGGTGTCTCTATTTCAGCCTGGGTTTCTTTCGCCACGTAGAGACTTTTTATTTCGATGAAGTCCTATTTGTTTATCTTTGGGATTGCATCATTGCAAACCCTTCTAAGCCCCATATCCAGAAAGTCCTGCCTGCATTTTATGGGCCTGGCCTGATCTCGAGGTCTCTAATCCACTCTGATTAACATCTGTGCTATCATGTTATTGTGGTATGAGATACGGGTCTCATTTTATTATTTTTTGCACATGGTTATCCCGTTTTCCTCATACCACGTGCTGAAGAAGATTCCCCTGCTCCACTTCATGTGTGTGGACGTTCATTCTCCACCCTGAGTCATATTCTAGAAAGGGCCCTGGTGTTCAGCTCGTCTGCCCTTGGACACCAGAGGTCCTTTGGCTGACGCCTGAGTCCCAGGCAGGCCCCCGGTGTTAGGGCTCCCCCTTGCTTGTCAAGTCGCCCTGGTGGTGGGTTCACTGTGTGTGTTCCCTGGCACAGCCGTGCTGCAACAGAAAACCAAATGTTTCACCAAGGACTGATTGCTTTTACAGAAAACAATTAGGATCAGGGTAGGGTTGTTCATGGTGTTGTTTTCTCTAGACCAAGCCTACGGGCCCCTTTCAAAGGCAACCACTCAGCACCCACTAGAGATCTGCTGTCTTTGTGGGCAGAGGCAAAGAGTAAAGAGACCCCAGTGGCACCCAAGGCCTCGGTGGTTCCAGCACCCCGTGGGGTGTTGCTCCTGTCCTCTCAAAGTGAGGCGGGAGTGAGGCCCATGAGAGAAACAAGTCCCCTGATACCCAGAAACTTGGTATCTGCCACTCCTGCCTGCATCTGCACACAGCCCAGCCTGGTACCTCCTGTCTGGATGCCCAGTCCACCACGGCCGCTGGTCCCACTCCCACCTGCTCCTCTGTGAACCCCAAGGAGTAGCCCCCACTTGGCTGAGTACACCTGCAATGGCCACACTGCTGCCCGGCCCTGTGGACAGGTTCCAGTCACAGCCTCAACCCAGTCCCCAGGAGCTCCTCTGCCTTTGCTCCTCGGTCAGTTCTGACCGTTGGCAGCAGCTGGAGTCCCTTGAGCCCTTTGTCACCCACCCACTCCTTCAGTAACATGCTTGTGCCAACCTTGTGCCTTTTCTCTCATTGTCTCTTGCTAGAGACAGGCTTGAGTCAGCGCATTGTCGGGCGAGTCGCCTGAAGCCGGTCATCTGCACTTGCCTCTGGCCTCCACAGTGCCTTTCCAGAGCGTTGATAAAACTCAACTCCTCAATATTTTCCTTCACGTCCTCTGTACAGAGACGCCTGTCGCCCACCCCAGTGCCCCTGGGTTTCTCTCCCGCTTCTGTCTCTGCCATACAACGCTGCGCCCGCACTCGGCTCCAGGCTCATTCCGAGCTGACTGTCCGGGTGGTCCCTGGGTCAGGCCTTTGTGGCTGTGGGCCCGCGATTGTGCGCTCACCCTTTGTGGGGAAGACGCACTGAACGGCGCTCAGGCGGCCTTTGTGTGAGTGTTGCCTCTTCTCTCTGCCCCGAGCCTGTGAGCTGCTCTCCCCGGGTCTGTGGGGGGTGGGAGTGAGGACGAGGAGCAGTGTGGGACCGAGACCCCACTGCTGACTCTGCCTCTGTGCTGGAATCAGAAGCTCCCCTAAAGTCGGGAGAGATGCCTCCTTGACAGCGCTGACGGCAGGCCCAGGACGTCAGCAGCCAAGGGGCCCAGACACATCAAGGGGCCCAGCAGGAGGACGGGAACCAGATCTCACTGCAGCAGGCAAGATGCAGGAGTGAGTCAGACAGATCTTCCCAGAGTCCAGTACGAAGACTCATGATCACTGTGAAAGCCACAAATCCTGACACGGGAGTGGCGGGTCACGTCTAGGCTCTGACACGGGAGCAGTGGGTCACGTCTGAGCATTGACAAGGGAGCATCGGGTCACGTCTGTTTGCTGACACGGGAATAGCGGGTCACATCTGGGCTCTGACACGGAGCATCGGGTCACGTCCGCATCAGGGTCACAAGGAGGAAACACCCTCTGGGCACCTGATCTTCGCAGATGGCAACACAACTCAGCACGTTCCCCAAAAGCCTGTCGAGAAGGTGCTGTGCAGAGTCCAGCTCACAGGATGTCACAGGCATGCAGTCTGGTGGACACGACCCACCATCTGTGTCATGGAACAGACACTGGAAGGGAAGAGTCCCACAAACAAGGTAAACACTTTCAGATCTGTCATTCCTTGGTAAATATTAAAACTTCTAGTTTATAGCAGGTCTTTATTTCGCAGTAAAGATCAAACTCGAGGCCTCACTCGTGCATGCCAAGCGTCCGTCTACGAAGTACTTCTATATTTATTTTTATAACAAGAATATGTGTAGAGCTGGCAACAGGAAAACTTCTACTCCAATAAGAACAATGATGGATGACAAACTAATAAAAGAAAATAAACAATAATTTAAAAACAGAAGAGAAGGAATGACGCAAAGAAGGAAAGAGAAAGCAAGTAGAAAGATGATCTATTTTAATCTAATTAAAAATTGTATTCAGTGTCAGTTATCTAAATCCTACTTGAAGAAAAATTGTCAGAAATACTGGAAAAAATTTAATTGTAGGTTTCTTATACAGATTCAGTTTTAATATAATTGTATGTGGTTTATAAAAGGTTATTAGTATGTAGCATTCAACATGCTAATAAAACTTGAAAATAAAAATATTAAGTACACAGCAAAAGATATGAGTTAAAACATTCCAAGACAAATCAATGCAAATCTCCAGAGTAAGAGAATAAAAAATTGTACCAACCAAAACAGAAAATCAGATTATATATTATTTATATATTATCGTATATTAGATATTCACTGTCACTGTCCTCCCGTTGTTCATCAATTTGCTTGAGTGGGTCCAGCAACATTGTGAGACTTGCTACTGTATTTGGCATATTGAAGACGTCACGGGTAGCTTGCCAGGCTTTGCCGTGCAGGCGAGACACTCTTGGTAGATTGCCGGGCTCTCCAAGAGGGGTGGAGGAATTGAACTCAGGTCGGCCATGTCGGCCACATGCAAGGCAAACACCCTACCCGCTGTGCTATCGCTCTTATTTATTATAAAACATATTATATGATATATCATCTGATAACATATTAATAGCGATATTAATATATGATCGTATACTACATGTCATATAATATATTAATATTAATATACTAACATATTACTATATAACATTATGTAGTCATATATATTATATCATATTACATTTATATATAACATTCCATATAGTATAAAGTACTACATCATATATAATAGCATTATATTATATAATATATAATCATATAATGTATAATGCATTGTACATGATATTATATATGTGATCTGTGATACTGTTATATCGCACATAACACATATTATATTATATGTCACATATATAGTATATATGATATATAAATGTACCTTTTTTTCATAATTGACACAGTCACAAAAATGCTTTGACAAATTTGAATGAAAGGAAAATCCCAGACTATAAACTGATTAGGTGCAAGTAAACAGCCCGTGCCGTCCCTCACTGCCAGGGGCAGCACTGCCCGCTGCGGATTTGGGGGAACAGAGGGACAGAAAGGAGCGAGCGTCTCCTCTCCCCAGAGAACCCAGTGTGCACTGCAGACCCCAGGAAGCAGGCGGGTGACCAACTTCTCCCCCAGACTAAGCAAGACAGTGGGCAAAGACCAAATACCAGGTCTCCTTTTCTGCAAACCAGCGGGAATGAGAGGGAAGAAAAAAATGAATCCTAACGACAGAAACTCAGCGGTCTCAGCAGTCAGGTGTCAGCACGTGGGGGGGAGGGCAGGCGTGTCCCCCCAGCGAACCCCATGGGCAGAGGCGGGGCTCTTCCTGGCAGGCAGAACAGAGAGGCAGAGAGAGCAGCTCAGGCAACACAGCTCAAGGCCCAGAAAGGAGCCCAAAGTCACTGGGGTGCTGTGGAGAGCTGTGAACAGACCCACACACACCACACAGAGCAGTGCAGGGCACACTGACACACCCACCCACGCCGACTGACATCTGCCCAGGACACACTGACACACCCACCCACACTGACACACCCACCCAGGACACCCTGACACACCCACCCAGGACACACTGACACACCCACCCAGGATACACTGACACACCCACCCATACTGACACCCCACACACACTGACACACCTATCCACACCAACTGACACACCCACCCACACCAACTGACACACCCATCCAGGACACACTGACACACCTACCTACACTGACACACCCACCCAGGACAGACTGACACGCCCACCCAGGACACACACACCCACACTGACAGACACACCTGGGACACACTGACACACCCACCCACATGACACACACCCCCACACTGACACCCCCACACGCTGACAGTCACACCTACCCATCCAGGCTGCCACTCCCAAGAGCCGGGGAAAGTGATAGACTCTCAGAGGATGACCTCAAGGGGCCACAGGCCCCTACCAAGCTGATGGGCAGCATCTAAATTTACCACCACTGCCCCTTGCATGCCTGCCGCTGAGGGCAGGACCCCTCAAAGGCACCCCCTAGGTCGTCCCACACCCTCCCCAAAGCAGCCTGCAAATGGACCTGGGAGGGACATGCCCCAGAGGGTCAGGGTCAGGCACTCCCATCTGGGCACCTTGCTGGGCTGTGTGTGTGTGGAGGTGGGGGAGGACTCCCTTGGGGTCAAGCTCAGCGCTGACTTGGAGTCTGGCCAGTTCTGTCTCCATCCCACTGGGCCTGTGTGTGACAGACAGGGGTGAGGGGCCTCTGGGGACCTCAGCGCGGCCAGAACTTGTGTCCACAGCCACAGCCCGGAACTTCCTGCAGACCCCCAAGGGGTGGAAGGGGCTACCCACTGCCCACCTGGGAACCCCCAGCCTGGGGCCACAGCTCCTGAGAGATGTCAGGACAGTCGGAGATACTAGCCCAGAGACAGAGACAGGGCCAGAGATCCAGGGACAGGACAGGGAGGGGGACAGGGCCTCAGGGTCAGGGCCTGAGGGACAAGGTCAAAGTCCTTGCACGCATGCACCACAGTCGCTGCCACACTGGCCCCCATCTCTGTAGTATCCTGTCCAGGCAGGTGGTCACGTGGCCACGTACCATCCCAGCCACAGCCCCTGTGGCTTGGAATGCAGGTGTGGTTTGTGTCCCTGGTACAGGCACCAAACTTGTGTGCCTGTGTGTCCGTGTGAACCTGTATGTGTGCAGGAGTGTGCTTGTATGTGTGATGTGTCTATATATCTGTATGCTTGTGTGTGCCTTGTGTGTGCAACATGTATGTGTGTCTGTGTGTGTGCTTGTGTGTGCCTATATATGTGAATGCCTGTATGTGTGTGTGTGCTTGTTTGTGTTGGTGTGATGTGCCTGCATATGTGTGCTTGTATGTGTGTGCAATGTGCCTGTATATGCGTGTCCTTGTGTGTGTGTTTGTGTGCGTGATATACCTGTATATGTGCATGTCTGTATGTGTACGTGCAATGTGCCTGTATGTGTGTGTGTTTGTGTATGTTTGTGCTTGGTGTGTGCCTGTGTGTATGCCTGTATATGTGTGTACCTGTATGTGTGTGTGCAATGTGCCTGTATATGTGTGTTTGCGTATGCGTGTGTGTGCTTGTGTGTATGTTTGTGTGCGTGATGTGCCTACATCTGTGTGTGCTTGTGTGTGTGTGCCTGTATGTGGGCACGTGTGTGCTTGTGTTTGTGACAAGCCTTAGTGTGAGCCTCGGTGTGTGTCAATGTGCATGAATGCAGGGTCAGAACAGGAAGGTCAGAGAATGCTGCCGGCCTCCTCCAAACCAAAGGCTAGAAATAACCTCCAAAAAGAGAAGTTTTCAAGGTGAAATCACTGCATCAGTGTCACCGCCACGAACGCAAGACGGAAGCCCAACACTTGTGAGCAGACCTGGCATTCGGGCGGCAGAGGCAGAGCCCTGCTTAGCGAGTCCTCGAGACTTCGAATCTATTTTCCTTCAGAAGTCCCTGGGGCGTGACTCAGCACAGACACCTCAGAAGTGTCTCAGCAGTGTCTGCCTCCCCGACTCCACAGAGGCCGTCTCCTGCCCCCACCAGGTCACAGGTGAGTCACCGTGGGGGTGACAGTCACAGCCCAGGGCAGCGCGGGGCTCCCTCGAGTACAGGCCCAATGGTGAGTCAGCTGAGCCAAGCTGCCCCTGGCCACTGCAGCCGGGATGGCCTCAGCGTCTCTGGAGGTGAGAGGCTGCCGGTGCCACCTTCCGCTGCTTGCCCGGGCCCTGCCTGGGCCGGTCCCGAGTGGCTGCGCCGGGCCACGCTCAGCTCTGCCTTCTGTGGCCAAGCGGAGACCAACAACAGTCAAGGCCACTGAGCACTCTCACACCCGGCGAACCGGAGCCAGAGAACACTCATGCAAGCCTCGATTCCCTGTCACGCTCACATGCCCCCAATTCCCTGTCACACGCACACGGCCTCGATTCCCTGTCACACGCACACGGCCTTGATTCCCTGTCACACGCACATGGCCTTGATTCCCCGTCACACTCACACGGCCCCGATTCCCTGTCACACTCACACATGCTCCAGCTTCCCTCTCACACTCACAGACCCCTGCCTGGTCTGCTGGAGTGCACCACAATTGTCAAATATGTACCAAAGTCTCCGAACACTTTTCTGAGGACCTGGGTTTGATCCCTGGCACCACACGGCCCAAAGCACTGCCAGGGATGACCTTTGAGCACAGACCGAAAGCAGCTGCTTTGCACACCGGGTACAGCCCAAACTGCCTGCCCCCAAAACATGTTCATTTGAGCAAAAACTTTGAGAGACAAGCAATGTATGTGTTTAAAGATAACCTTCACAGCAGGCTCACAAACCTGCAGAAAACTGAATACCAAGTAATTCTCAGGAGAACAGGCAATAAGATAAATTCATAGACAAATTCTCTAAACATCAAAAATCACAATGCTGATGTGGGAAAATGCTGGAAATGGTCTGGAGTAAAAAGGGTTTACAGAGGAGTAAGTTCTACAGCGTCTTGGTTTTGAGAATTAAAACGCTCGCGAATTCGTCAGATCTGGAGGAACAGAGAAGAGAGCACCAACAGCAGCTATTTCTGGGTGAGGAGGTTACGGGTGATTCGATTTTAGTGTCGCTTACTGTGATTTTCTTATTTTTTTAGAGTAAACCAAAGTCATCTTCGCAAGGAGACAAGAATAGACGTCAAGGGGCCGTGATGGAGGCTGGCCTGGTCCCTGGCAGTCAGTGTCCCTCTGCTCTGTGGTCAAGCCCTTCTGCTCCGTGGTCAGTGTTCCTCTGCTCTGTGGTCAGGCCTCTTTGCTCTGTGGTCAGTGGCCCTCTGCTCTGTCCACGTAGCAGCAGTAGCACCGGGGGGGCAGAGTCCTGCCAGGTACCTGCTTCTGAAGGGCCCATCAGGGCACTGCAGAATGACCATGCTCACTTGTGGAGCGGTCTTGGTGCCCTGGGGGGTCCTGCAGCCGCTGTAATGTTTCCTGAACCTCCTTCCAGCACCAGGCAGCTCTCGCCTCGGCCCAGAGAGGCCAGCGGCCCCCAGGGGTGCCCACTCGCACACCTGTGCAGAGGGAAAGCTCTGGGCCCTGAGGCAAGGGTTTCCAGGCTCAGGCTTCGCCCAGTGGTGGCACAGGGGACCGGCCCCGGCCGGTGTCCTCAGGTTCCAGGAGCCGAGTCTGCCTGCGGGTGCCAGGCCTGGAGGAGGACAGCTGCTCGCAATCTCTGTTTTCCAGAAACAAATTCTCCCTGCCAAGAAACCCGGCTCAGGGTTCTGGAAGCAATCATCCTGCTCTCGGGGCCTGTACTTTGTCAAGCCCGTCACAGGGACTTTTGTGAAAACTATTAGAAATTTTGCATTTGATGAAAGGTTTAAGGAGTCCATGTGACAGGAGAGGCATCAAATTTGCATAATATTTAGAAGCAGAGATTTCACCTAAAGTTGTGGGCAGGGGGTGAAATGGCCCACTAGAGGAAGAGGCAAAGGCCCGCCCCGGGCTAACCACCAAGGCTGAGCCCACAGCCTGTCCCAGCACACCTGAGCTGAACGGTCAGGTGGAGAAATGACCCCTGCTCACAACAGGAGGGACACTGTCATCTTATCTCATCACTGTCCCCATCTCTGTCATCTTCCCGTGTCTCCCTAATCCTGTCTCCAACACCATGTTTTGGTCACTGTCCTTGTCATGTCTCAGGACCATCCCTGTGTCTCACTGTCTTCATGTCTCCGTCGCTCTCCCTGTGTCTCACAACTGTCTTCACGCCTCAGATCCATCATCTCTGTGTGTCTCTGCCCAGAACGCCCTGCAGGTCTCAGTGGTTCCTAGGTGGTTCCAACTCCCCAGTGACAATCTGGACAGGGTATCTCTATAAGCCTACCAACGTGCTCATTCCTGCATCAGCGCCCAGATTTCTCTGGTATTGCCTTTAGCACAGACTGTGGGGTTTGAGTCTTAGGGAGCATCAGCAAGGTGTATATCTATTGCAAAGTTACGGGAGAGGCTCTCCCACAAAGGGAAAGTGACGCTGCTGTCTTGTGTGCTTTCATTTCCTTTGTTTCTGTGTTGTTTCAAACATGTATGAGCTATATTTTGCTCCTCTTTACCTGGGATGCTCCTGTACAAACTCCTTATTCAATCCTTTCCAAGAAAGATGCAGTTGCAAGCTTGACAGTGAAAACGTTTCCAGCTGTGGCATCTGGTAGAGAGGGGTGTGGGCTAAGGATGGTCGTGGGGGTGCTGGGCACGACAGACCGGAAGCCAGCATAGCAGGGCTGCAAAGCAAGCATCCTGGAGCTGGACCAAGCTGGACCGAGACAGAGCGAGAAGGACTGGAGCAGGTGAGAAGCGTCTCAGATGTAGAGATGGGAGCGGTGTGGGGCAGGACCCCTGCTTCCTCGAGAAGTGGGGCAACTTCATCTTTGAGGGTTTGCTGAGCCACTCCCTGCCCTGGCTCTCTCTCTGACGTGACACACGGAGTGCAGTAAAACATCTAAAGACAGACTTAAGTCAGAGCCAACAGGCCAGGAAGATGCTGCCCACCTGTCCCCACAGTGCTGGGGACGTTGTGCTGAAGCAGGACCCCCAGGACACACTGTTCCCATCCCAGATGGCAGCCCGGGGCCCTCAGCAGCCCGCCACACCACTTGGACAGAAGTGTCCTTCAAAAGTGTCCTCATCTCCTGCACGACGTCCTTGGCCCTCCACGGCGTCCTCAGCACTCCACAGCATCCTTAGACCTCCACAGTGTCCATGCCCTCCACAGCGTCCTCGGCCCTCCACAGCGTCCATAGCTCCTCCACGGCATCCTCGGCCCTCCAGGGCATCCTCATCTGCACGGCGTCCTCCTCGTCTCCACATCACTCCATCTCCACGTGTCACCCCAGTGAGGGGCACTGCGTGGGACCTCCCCACAGGGCAGACGAGGGTTCTGGGGTCTCATCAGCCATAATCTGGTTACCACTAATTGGAAAGTGTGCAATAATGACATTTGCAGGTGACACTCAGAGGCTGTGAACATACAAGGACACAGGCCGGGCTCAGGAGCATGTGAACAAAGCTGATTCCTCAGGACACTGTGAGACTGGGAAGTGCAAGTGGACACTGGTGTGCGGTGACCACGTTCAGATTCACTGACCCAGCACTGGTATCTCCCGCAGACACAAGCATCTGTGTTGACAGGCACAGAGGAGGGAGAAGGCAGCCCACAGTCTTTCCTTCGGGCCACGGTGCCCGGCAGGCACGGGTGAGGTAAGGAGGACAGTGGGCGTACTGGGAATCCTTCAGAGCTGCACAGTACCTGGCCTGCCCCTATCCTGGCCCCCGTGCTCTGACCCGGGTCCCTTTTACACCCTGATCTGTGTCCCCGCTAACCTCCTGACCTGGGTCCCCTCTGCACTCTGACCTGAGTCCCCTCTGTACCCTGACCTGGGTCCCCTCTGCACCCTGACTTGGGTCACCTGTGCGTCCTGACCTGAGTCCCCTCTGCACCCTGACCTGGGTCCCCTCTGCTCCCTGACCTGGGTCACCTGTGCGTCCTGACCTGGGTCCCCTCTGCACTCTGAGTCCCCTCTGCACCCTGACCTGGGTCCCCTCTGCACCCTGACTTGTGTCCCCTCTGCACTCTAACCTGGGCTCCCTCTGCACCCTGACTTGGGTCTCCTCTGCACTCAGACCTGGGTCCCCTCTGCATCCTGACCTGGGTCACCTGTGCATCCCAACCTGGGTCACCTGTGCGTCCTGACCTGGGTCCCCTCTGCACCCTGACCTGGGTCCCCTCTGCACCCTGACCTGGGTCCCCTCTGCACCCTGACTTGGGTCCCCTCTGCATTCTGACCCAGGTTCCCTCTGTACCTTGACTTGGGTCCCCTCTGCACCCTGACTGGGTCCCCTCTGCACTCTGACCTGGGTCCCCTCTGCACCCTGACCTGGGTCCCCTCTGCACCCTGACTTGGGTCCCCTCTGTACTCTGACCTGGGTCCCCTCTGCACTCTGACCTGGGTCCCCTCTGCATCCCGACCTGGGTCCCCTCTGCACCCTGACCTGGGTCCCCTCTGCACCCTGACCTGGATCCCCTCTGCACCCTGACCTGGGTCCCCTCTGCACCCTGACCTGGGTCCCCTCTGCATTCTGACCCAGGTTCCCTCTGTACCTTGACTTGGGTCTCCTCTGCACCCTGACCTGGGTTCCCTCTGCACCGAGATCAGCTCATGAGCGAACATGAGAACATAGGGCACAGCCAGACTCTGCCCAGACCATGTTCTCCAAGGGCCTGAGCACTGACATCCCCAATCTCTTGGCACTCACCGTGTCCCCGACCTTGGCACTGATGCCATCCCTGACACCCCGCATGGCCGTGTCCCGACCCCTGGGCACTGACCATGTCCCTGGCCCTGGACACTGACGCCTTCCCCAACCCCGAGCACTGAGTTTTCTCCAACTCCAGGCACTGACGCCAATCCCAGCCCCGTACTCTGACTGACGCCATCCCCGACCCAGGCACTGACGCCACCTGCACACATGAATGAAGCTACTAGATGCAGGACTGAAGACCAGCCAGCAGGCGGTACAGACTGTTTGCTGCCATCGCAAGCAAGCTCACCGGACCACTCTTGTCACCCGAGGGAGCAGCAGGAAGCAAAGCCGCACAGGGGACGTTTGGTCACTGAAGGGCACCGAGGTCACCACCGGGCAGGCTTCTTGGCTGCTGCTCTGCTCTCACATCCTGCGCCAGATCCCTCTGGGCAGCTGTGAGGGCAGGTCGGCTGATGGCCGGCCACACGCCGTGGAAGGTGGCAGTCACCAACCCCACTCTCCTTGCTCAGTAGGAGGGCCTGGGGTCACAAGGCTGCATACCCCAAGACTGAAAGAAAACCTGTGTGAGCCCCCCAGATCTTCCCTTTCAGACCCTGAGTCACCTGTGGAGACATAGGCTGGCCGTGGTCTCCCTTTTCTTCACCTCTCCTCCTGCCACTGTTTCATCAAAACATCCCTAGAGAAGTTAGGGGGGTGGCTACAGCCCTGAAGCTTTGCATCAGAAATGAAAGTTGGGTTGTAGTTGACTGAGACAGAAATGAGTCACTCATCTGTAAAGGTCAGATGACATTTACTCCATAGAGACAGATCGGCAAGGCCGACGGGGCAGGCTCCGACGCCATCGTGAGCTTCAAGCTTATGCAAAGTTGAAGCTTCCTGTCAGAGTCACAGGGCCAGGGCCAAGGGCCAGGTCAGGCTGCTGTTAGTGAGAGGACAGTGAAGTCAGTAGCCCTCACCATGCCTGCTGTAGAGACACCACCTGAGCTTACCAAGCTCCCCCTTAGACACTCCCCCACCGTGACACTCATTCCCCTCAGACATTCCCCCCAGACACTCCCCCTCAGATTCACCCCTCAGACACTCCCCTCTCAGACACACTCAGATTCACGCCTCAAACATGCTCCCTCATATACACACCCTCAGATTCACCCCTCAGACATGCCCCCTCATACACACACCCTCAGATTCACCCCTCAGACACTCCCCTCTCAGACACACCTCAGATTCACGCCTCAGACATGCTCCCTCATATACACACTCTCAGATTCACCCTTCAGACATGCCCCTTCAGACACACCCCCTCATACACACACCTTCAGATTCACCCCTCAGACACTCCCCTCTCAGACACACCTCAGATTCACACCTCAAACATGCTCCCTCATATAAACACTCTCAGATTCACCCTTCAGACATGCCCCTTCAGACACACCCCCTCATACACACACCCTCAGATTCACCCCTCTGACACTCCCCTCTCAGACACACCCCCTCAGATTCATCCCTCAGACATACACCTCTCAGATCCTCCCATCCCTCTCAGGTTCCTCAAAGGTGCCCATGGGGGTGACATTCTCCTGGCTGGCCCTGGGCTCCAGATTGGGGTACTCCTCTCACCACAGAGGGCAGCTCCTGAGGAGACCCACATCCTGAGTACCAGGGACATGGCTCTTTCCTCCTGAGATTTCAGGATGATCCTACGAGCAATGGGAGTCAGCAGTCAGGAGTCCTGCCCATTACAACGTCCTGCTCTGACAGGACAATTGGTCAGGGTCATCACTCCCAGGAGAGGACACACCATCAGGATCTCCTGCCCTGGGAGAGAGCATTCAGTCAGGGTCATCATCTACAGGGGAGGACACTCAGTCAGGGTCTCCTGCCCCAGGTGGACACTTGGCCAGGGTCTCCTGACCACAGGAGAGGACTCTTGCCCAAGGTCACCTGCTCCAGGAGGATACTCGGTCAGGGCCGCCTGCCCAGGAGGATACTTGGCCAGGACGAGATGCGAGCAACTGCCCCTCTGAACCAGAGGCCACGGCCCCATTTACTCGTTCTGCAGCTGGGGCGGTGCCATGACCCACGGCACAGACCCTCCATGACCTCAGTTCGAGCCCAGGGCAGAGCAGGCAGCGGCGGCCGCTGCCCTCACCAATCTGACAGGGCCAATTTCTACACACCAAGGCTCTGGACCCCAGAGATGTCTCATGACCCCAGAGTGTCAGGGCTTATGGTCTCCTGTCGGAAATGGGAAAGAAACGAGTTCTGGGCGTGGGCAATAAATCCCACCACAAATCTTTAATAATTAGTTTTGTTTGCTTATTTTTATATTTTCATTTCATTTGGTGTCTCTACATATTATCATCACAAATCCTAAATAGCACAGGAAATAGAATTGTTTTTATCCCAAAGTACAGACAACAGTGGAAATTAAGTTTCCCCAGTGCTGAGGCGTATTAATTAGATTTTGTTATTTACCAGCTAAATGCTGGAGCGCTATTGGTGATTAGTGAGATCAATCAGGCTGTCACAGTGCCTGGTAATTGGGTGATGGTGCAGAGACCAGGGAGATGGGCCGGAGGATCTTCAGTGCCCCCAGCAGAGTCTCAGCTCGAGCCCAGGGCAGGGCAGGGCAGGCAGCAGCGGCCCCCGCCCTCGCCAGTCTGACCTCTACAGATCGGGGCTCTGGACCCCAGAGATGTCTTATCTCCCCCGACTCGCATCTATCCTGTTTTTCAAACTAGATAAACACGAAGTTCTCCTCAGACACACTGCCTCGGATTCACCCCTCAGACATTCCCCTCTCAGATACTCCCCCATTCACCCCAGACACACCCCCTCAGATCACGCCTGACCTGGCCTCCCCCTCACGTCTCTCACGGCACCGGGAGCTTGTACAGCTGCTTCTTTGATGATGGGGCTTCATCTTTTCCTGAGCTAGTGCCGCTGTTAGCCTAGAACAAAGGACTTGGCCAAACTGCAGAGGCCGCACATCTTGGCTATGCCTTAGCCCGCGTCGGGGGGGGGGGGGGGGGGGGGGACACTCAGGCCAGACACGCGGGTTCCGGGAAGCTGGGCCAGAGCTCCCAAGCCGCCTGCCCCCAAATAGCTGTTGTCCTCCCACCTCGCTGCACTGAGGGATGTGACTCGGCGGCTCTCAGCCCGGGACAAGAGGAGGCTGCCCCGTCCTCGGCTTGTCCCCACCGCTGTCAGCCAGAGGGTTCTGGGAATCCGGAACAAGCTCCAGCATAGGCCCCAGCGGTGGCTGCTCTGCTACATGTCAGGCTGGACATCGCCCATTTGTGTCCCTCGTACTTTCTGACGAGAACAGGACAAGTCTCGAGCATGTCCACGGAGATTGTCAGAGGTGCAGCAAATGCCCTTTCTAGCCCAGCAAGGTGTGTGTGGACACTGGGGGAAGGACTTGACCTCGGCAATGACCACCTTTCTCTGGAGACTCCAATTCCTCAGAGGAAAGCCCCATGGCTCAGGCAAGGTCCAGGGCTCAGCATCCGTGCACAACCCCCAAGGCTCAGGCAGCTGACGGCCCTTCCTCAAAAGCCATTTCAGGAAAATGGAAGAAACTCTGACCAATCTTAGCATCTTTCGGGCATCCAAACAAACCAAGGGTCACTGAGGGATATCAGAGCATCTGTGGGTGCAAAAGACCCACGTTCCTCCCAGTTCCTTCCTCACCCGGTTCCCCACCCTCAGTGAGACCCATCTCAAGGGGAAAACTCGCAAGTCTGTGCTCCCTGCAACCCCAGCAAGACCGAGTCCAGCCATTGTCGGCCACTGCACCTCCACCGAGACCTGTGTGGCATACAGAGATCTCTGTGATGACGTTCAGGAGACTCACTCAGAGATCTCTGTGATGGTTGAAGAATACACTCGGAGATCTCTGTGATGGCTGGAGAATTCAGCTTCACCTGGCACCATGAGAAAAGTGCCTCACGGAAAAGGGAAGGGTTTGTCGGAGAGGCTCATGTGGGGCTGGGAGAGGTGATAGACCTCACAGTCCTGGACCAAGTTGCAGAAGCTCCCACCCTCCTCCAGCTGTGCTGCCCACCTGGTGCCTGAGGGAGCAAGGGCTGAGGCCAGTACACAGCTGGCCGGTACCTGTCTAAACACAGTGCCCAGGCAGCTCACAAGCCCCCAGGGGCCCAGGGCTGTGGTGGTCCCACAGCAGACCCTGTGCGAGGGCACACCAGGTCCTCCCTTGCACCTCTCCCCCAGACACCAGCCCCTCCCCGCCCACCGGCCCCACCCCCAGACACCAGCCCGTGTGCCCAGAGCTGGTGCCACAGGATGGAAGGTCACAGAGGTGGCCTGTCGGGAGCCAGGGCGGGCAGACAGGTCTGGGCTGGGCTGCAGGAACCAGACTCATGCTTCAGCAGTTCTAGCCATGGGAGGCGGTAGCGTCACCCACAGAGCACAGCCCGGTGCCTGCTCAATGACCCTGTGCTTGTCAAGGCTGTTGGCTCTCAGGGAGGGCCTCATAGTGCTCCCACAGTCCTCCCAGTGCTCCCAGGCTCCCCCAGTCAGTGTCTGGCTGCCAGGTTGGTCGGGTACCACCCGGCACACAGAGCAGTAGAAAGGCCTGGAGGAACCGCCCAGCGTTCTGGGAAGCAAAGCATGCAGCAAGGTGCCCTGAACCCCGTGTTCCCATTCCGAGGTCCTGACCTGAACGACGAGTTCTATAGGACTGGGGGTCCTGACCTTATGCTCCTGCATAGCCGGGGCCTGGCCCTGACCCTGGGCCCCTGAAGGCTCCTGGGAACACAGCAGAGCCTGCCAGGTGCCGACCCCCATGCCAGGTGTGGCACTCTTGGCTGAAATGAAGCCTGCCCAGAGGGGCCCAGAGCCAGCCCGCAGGCCCCCCAGACAGGCGGGCACAACTGGGACCAGCACACTCAGCTGAGGCTCCTCTAGAAAAGAAGGTCTGTGTGACAGCAGTTGCCTTTGCCCGCTCACCCTTCTTCGGATGGACTTTCCATCTAAGACAGAAATGTCCAACCCCACCAGAAAGCTCTTCTCCCCTCCAGTTCTGAGGGCTGACCATGTCCCCCAGCGTCCAGCTGATGTGGTCTCCAGATACTTGCACTCAAAAGTGCAGGAGGACAGCCTGCACTGGGGCAGTGACAGGGAAGGACTGTGCCTCTTTCCTGCAGTCCCACCTCAGTGTCCGCAGGGAACGCGGCCACTCTCCCCAGCCAGAGCTGGGGCAGGGCCACTCCCTCCACACTGGCACAGTAGAAGCGTCAAGTGCCCCGCACCACCCTGGAACCAGAGGAACGTCCCTGCCCTGAGGCTGCCTGGGAGACTTCTATCCAGTCTCCAGAGCAGTGTTCCCCAGACCCAATGTGCACCAGAGGTAGGGCCAAGGGCGGGCGTGAGCCCTGTGGTAGAAAGGCCGGCATGGAGGGTCTTAAAGGCGAAGGCTTCTATGTGTGTGCACACGTGTGTGACTGTGTGCGCATGTGCAGGTGAGCATGTGTACGTGCGTCTGTGTGCATTTGTGGCTGTGTACATGTGTGCTTGTGTAACTGTGTGCATGTATGACTCTATGCATGTATGACTATGCATATGTGACTGTAACTGTGTGTGACTGTGCATGTGTGATTGTGTGCATGTGTGCATGTGTAACTGTGCATGTGTGAAACTGCATATGTACATGTATGTGTGCATGTGTGACTATGTGTACATGCGCAAGTGTTCTTGGGTGAGCATGTACATGTGTTTGCGTGCGAGCCTGTGTGAGTGTGGGTGTGTGTGGACCATATCTGGTAACAAACTTGTGAAACTCGTGTTCCAGGGAGCTGTGGGTACTAGTTCACGCTTTGGCCTGGTGCTCTGGCGCCCTCTGGCGGACCAGGGAAACTCGCTGGTGAAGACCAGACGCTGGGGACACAGGGGCTGTTGGGAGGCTTCAGGCTGGAAACACCTAGTCAAGGTCATTCCTCCCGGGCGGGCGGGCTGCAATGAGCGGACCCTGAGGCACACAGGGCTGAGGCAGTTGATCAGGGGACGCTGGCCGGAGCAAACCACGTGCAGGCATCTTGGGGGGCGGGCCCTGCCCCCGCCAGCACAACCTTGTCCCCTGGGCCTCACCCACGCCCTTTCCTCACAGAAACCTGAAATTCAGAAAAACTAGTGACTGGGAACATGAGTGTGGGAGGGTACCAGCCCAGCACCAGACGCTCTGCCTCCCACATGGCCGTGCGGGGCTCGTGGGGAGCCAGGAACATGTGAGCAGGTGCCGCGAAGGTGATACGGGCAAGGCTCACAGGGCCTTCCCGGGTCCCCAGTGACAGACAGGCCAGCAGTTCTCAGAACCCCCGGCTCTCGGGCAAGTCTTTCCCGTCACCATGGACACTTCTCTCCAGCACAGCCGCCATTCTGAACCAGCAAAGCAGAACACAGCCCTCCCCACCTGTCCGAGACCTCACCCACGTGACAGGCCTCCCCAGCACAGCAGGGGCTCACCGTCAGAGCAGAGCCGTGCTGTGTCTCTGCCACTGTCCCTCAGGGGTGCCGCAGTGGGGACACTACTGGGGGTGGCCACTGCTCCTCCTGAGGCTCATGGCCTGGGCTCCTGCTCCCCATCCTCAAGAACCAAACACGCCATCCTGAGGTGTTAAATAAACAGTCAATCTGAGGACACAGTTTGGACACTCAAGATGCACCTTAGCCCGTGTCTCCTTCCCTTGGTAGCGTACCAACGCACAGGATGATCACCCTTTCATCTTAAGAGTTGATGCTCTGTCCCAGTCAGGTCCGAGCCCCTCCTCCTCAGGGACTCACCCTCACTCAGAAGGCCTCTGCACAGGTGGGAGACAGAGCACCCTGCAGCACGAGGGCAGAAAAAGCACTGCACCGAACAGTGAAGAGCACAGAGCTGTGTCTGAAATCCTGCATGCGCCAAGGAAGAAAGGGCCGGGCTCACACTGACAGAAGTCACTCACCAGTGAGCGCACACCTTCGTCCACGGGAACAGGTTCTGCCAGGCTCCATGCTGAGACCGCCCAGTAGAGAGAAGGCCAAGTGTCTCCTCACCACACCACAGGGCAGGACGGCCCCTCTAGTCCCTGCAACTGCTCCTGCTCACACCGCGAGCCCTGTGGCTGGCCTCTCTGGGCCACTTCGGAAGCCACAGCATCAGCGCCCCACAGCAACCATCTCCAGAGTAACATGGCTGCACGCTGCCAAAACTCCAAACACACAGGCTGTGTCGATAGAAAACCGACATCACAGGGGACACAGTTCTGAAGTCCTTTATGTCAGTACAAGAAGCTGACAAGTTAGGGAGGGACCAGAGAACTACAAGAGGCTGACCTGGAGACTCTGCCACCTCACTTCTAACACAGAAGTCGGCATCAGGAGAGGCCCCAAGGGCTGGCGAGTGCGCTGGAGGGAGCAAATCCACCCACCACACCTGAGTGCCTGCGAAGAGCCTCCATTACCCATGAACACGCTCACCTGGGTTCCAGAACTTCATTCCCGGCCTGTTCAAGCGGCACCTACAGTTTTAAACTACAGATCAAGCTTACAACCTTAAGTTGCTACTTAAGTTTAAAGCTTAAAGCTTTGACACAGATCATCTTTTCTTTCTGGAACCGGAAGCACATGCCTCGATTGCCAGCAAAAGCAGCTATTCACAAACTGCTTCCGTCTGCAGCCTCAACTCCATAATCCAGACAAAGCTGCTGCCGAGCCTCTGCATCCAGTCCTGAGGGAAAGGCCTGTCTGTCCACGCCACTGGGACGAGGGTGGGCGTCTGGAGGCCCCCTCGCTGGGCCCAACGCTTGCTTCCAGGGCTCCCCACACAGTGGGTCTGGGCTGGCACTGCTACCCCAATAACCACAGAGGGGCAGGAATTCTGTGCCCTGAGCTGGCATTTACTGCAGCAACACTGACGCCCATAGAGCATTTTCACTCTACGGCGCGGGGACACAGGACAAAGGGCTCGGGTCACAGTCTGAGGGAAAGGCAGCTCGGCTCCTGAGGCTGCCAGCCAGTGTCAGTCTTAGGGTCTGAGAGTCAGAGAACAAGTGTGCGTGGTGTGGACAGGTCACAGCCATGAGCCGGGGAGGGCTCAATGGCGCAGACACTGGAACTCGGGAACAGTGCGGCGGGAGGAGGGCTCGGCGGCTACTCTTCTTTCCTGCTCCTCTGCCTCTCTCTCCTCTTCTGCTGCAAGTTCTTCAGGTCGGTCATCACCGTCAGAGTCTTGCGCACCCAGAGGATCTAGAACCAATTGTTGGAGACATGCTAAGCGCGGGAACCCCTGCAGAGACCAGACCTCACAGCAGTCTGCCCCATACATACCACAATGATCAAGGCATTGAACAGCAGCGGTGCGGAGAACACCAGAGAAATGAACATCCCCCTGGAGTCAAAATACTGGTACTTTGAAAACAACCTGTTTGGAGAAAAATCTCAATCACCTGACAGAAGCAATGTTTCACCGACATTCTCTACCCAACAGAGGGTGCTGAGGGCACTTGTGCCAGAGGCAGGCCCATGGCATGGGGATGCCAGTCTGTCACCACCATCACCGTGCTGGTCAGCAGCAGTGCCCAGCATGCGAGCTCAGCAGGCAGGAGCCCCCGCATAGGGACAGGACCGGCCAGGTCAAGCCCAGCCATGAGCAGACGTCACAGTGATGGCCAATTCATCTCCGTCAGCCCTGCTCCGTGGGGTCAACACCACTTCTCAAAGGAGAGGGAGGCCGAGGGAGATCAGGCAGCTCGGCCAGCAGGGGGACAGGAAGGACAGGAGAGTGGGGGAGCAGGATGGGGCAGCACCAGCCATCAACTCTGTGGAGGAGGCTGGAGGGGGTGTGCTGAGCGCAGTCGCAGAGAGACAGTCTCTCACGCGTGTACGGGAGGAACCCGTGGCTGGTCTCCAGGGCGGACGAGACCATGGTAGAGTCTTAGGCAGACAGAGTGTATGGACCCTTCACAGGCAGTACTGTGAGTCACAGCAGCTAAAATAAAGTCTCTTTCTTAAGACGGGCTGGAGCGATAGCACAGCAGGTAGGGCATTTGGCTTACACGCGGCCGACCCGGGTTTGATTCCTCCACCCCTCTCAGAGAGCCCAGCAAGCTACCAAGAGTATCTCGCCTGCACGGCAAAGCCTGGCAAGCTCTCCATGACATATTCAATATGCCAAAGACAGTAACAAGTCTCACAATGGAAACGTTACTGGTGCCCGCTCGAGCGAATCGATGAACAACGGGAGGACAGTGCTAGTGCTTTCTTAAGACAACACATCTCCAGCTTGGTGACAGTCACTTGGTTCTGGGCTGGGACAGGGGATGCAGTGGATACCTGCTTGGCAGTGCTCAACCTCCCGAGGGGCAAAATGCCACACTAAAAAGACACAGGGCAGCAAGCTGAAAGGCCTAGGTAAGCGACAGAGCACCTTGTGGCCAGAACAGATGGAACTTGTGAGCAGGACCACGGTCTCCCGCAATCTGGCCACCCAGGACTGATGGCCCATGGTCCCATTCCCCCACACCCAGCTGCAAGACGTTCCCATGTCGACCCCAGACAGACCCACCTCCAGTTCATGGCTGCCACTTCGTTGATATATTCAGCACAATAGACTAGGATGACTGGAAAAGAGAGAGGCCGTGCATGAGAATTCAGTGTGAACTGTCAGTGCTACACATTCTTTACAAGAGAACGCAAAGCTGGACGGAAAACAGGATGTCTACTTCCAACGTAGAGGAGGTAGTTATATACTCGCTAAATATAGCAGGGAGCACAATACACACCCAGCTGAGCACCGAACCCTGAGAGAGCACCTAGGGCCAGGGGGCCAAGTCTGAGCTGAGTGCCAGAGGCAGGAGTCGGGTGAGCAGTGACTCGAGAAAAAAGCAGCAAAGAACCCCCGATCCTATGCCAGCTTGAGAACCAAATGAGCCACAAAGATGTGATGCAGCACCCATAGGCCAGCACCCAGGGGTCAGCGGGGAAAGCCTACATCACAGCCTGCTACAGGGAGCCAGGGCCTGCACCTGTTTAACAAGTCAGACACGGCAGGAGACACAGAACGGCAGTAAACACACACGCACGCACGCACGCAGTTCTCAGACCAGGTGGCAAGTGCAGTGCCCGCACAAAGGGGTGCACAGGATGGGCTACTTGGTGGAGGGAGGTGCCATGGATACCTGAAAATTAGGTGGCCTGTCATGCACAGAAACCACAAGAGACCTGGGCGCAGTAGTCATTGAAACACGTCCCCTTCCTTGGCGGGGCCGCCCACAGCCTGTGCTTGGGGCTCCCCGTGCCACGAGCCACATCCTTCCTGCATCCTGTCCCCTCCGGCCTAAACATCCCACACAGCAGCCCAGGAGCTGGCAAAGCAGGAGTCCTCCAAGGCCGGGCCCACTCCCACCTACCCTGGGGCTGGCCAAGTGGAAGGGAGCTGCTCTCCGGGGGCAGCAGGCAGTCACTGCACCCTGGCTGGCAGAACAGGCCGAGTCACGGTCCCCAGAGCTGCTGCAGGCCCAGCTCAGCACGAGCAGCTCCGGAGAGAAAGGCCAAGGCCTCTGGCTGGTGGCCCTCCTGCATCAAGCCGCAGGGACCTATGTTCCCCAGGCCTCCGGAGCTCCTGTCCGGGCACAGGGGAATGCCCAGACCTCGGCCTGGCCCTGTCCTCTGCCGCCTCTCCTCAGGAAACATCCTCCACCCCTCCAGCGCGGCTTTTCGCTAGACTCCCCCACCAAATGGGCCGGCAGCTTGCCCCCAGCAGCACTGAGCTCGGCTCTGGAACAGCACCCCAGGATGAGGCCAGCAAGTGCATGAACATCAGAGAGTGACACAGCAGCCCACACTAACAGGCGCAGGCCCCTGAGCAGGGCCTGGGGGGAGACACATGCCTCCTGCCCTTGCCGAGCCCCACGCGGGTCCGACTCACCCAGGCACACGAAGTGTCCCACCTGCACCTGGTACTTCCGAGAGGACAAGTAGGTGAGCAGCAGGCTGAGCACGTGAAAGACAGCCAGTGCCACAAGCCACGGCTCCGTCCAATCTGTGTCCTGCAGGAGGGAGGTGACATTGGCTATTGACAGGCACCCAGGCATCCATGCCCCCATGACAGGGTCCCACAGGGCCTGCCAAGAAGGTGTCTAAGTACGTGCTCTGGGGAGGTGACTGTTCTGAGACTGTGCTGTGCTCAGCTGGTGACGGACCCCCTCGGGGGCACTCTTGGTGACAGTCAAGCTGGGGAAACCAGAAGCAGCATCATGTGCACGGTCCCATCTTGCTGCTCCAACGACCTCCAACAGCCCCTAGACTGGTGTCCCACGACAGCTCTCCCGTGCCTGGACCTCAGAAAAGTGTGTCCACCGCTTCTGCACACGGGCCACTGGGAGAGCAGCGCCCAGAATCCGCAGCCAGAGAGAGATGGCGGGACGCTGCTCCGGGAGGCCTCACGGTGGCACGAAACCAGTCAAGGACACACATCCAGGCCAGCCCAGACAGCCAGAAGTCCAATGCCACGGCTGCCACCCCACCGCAGGGGGCAGCCAGGGCCCCGCCCACACAGCCCAGACCCGCCCACACAGCCCCGGCCCCGCCCACAGCCTAGGCCCGCCCACAGACCCGGCCCGCCCACAGACCCGGCCCCGCCCACACAGCCCCGGCCCCGCCCACAGCCCCGCCCCGGTCACAGTCCAGACCCGCCCACAGCCCAGTCCCGCCCACAGTCCCGGTCCCGCCCACAACCCCGACCCCGCCCACAGCCCCGGCCCGCCCACAAAGCCCCGGCCCCGCCCACACAGCCCCGGCCCCGCACCCACAGCCCAGGCCCGCGCACAGCCCCGGCCCCGCCCACAACCCAGACCTGCCCACAGCCCCGGCCCCGCCCACAGCCCCGGCCCCGCTCACAGTCCAGACCCGCCCACAAAGCCCCGGCCCCGCCCACACAGCCCCGGCCCCGCCCACACAGCCCCGGCCTCGCGCCCACAGCCCTGGCCCCGCCCACAGCCCAGGCCCCGCGCCCACAGCCCAGGCCCCGCGCCCACAGCCCAGGCCCGCCCACAGCCCTGGCCCCGCCCACACCCCAGGCCCGCCCACAGCCCTGGCACCGCCCACACCCCAGGCCCATCCCCAGCCCCGGCACCGCCTCAGCTCCGGCCCCGCCTCAGCTCAGGCCCGCCTCAGCCACGGCCCCGCCCCCAGCCCCGCCTCAGTCCCGACCTTGCCTCGGCCTCGCCCTCGCCCCGCCCCAGTCCTGGCCCCGCCCCCGCCTCAGCCCCGCCCCGCCCCCGCCCCGCCTCAGCCCCGGCCCCGCGGAGCGGGCGGCCCGGAGGCGGCGGTTACCAGGAGCACGGCGGGAATGCTGACGGGGAACGCGCTGACTGAGAAAGGGGACGGCATCGTCCCGGAACGGCCGCCGTGACCGCCGTCGTCCCCGCCCCACCCGGACGCCGCGACGGGTCCCGGGAGCGCTCCAGTGTCGCGAGATCCGCGCCTCCTAGTCTCGCGCTATCTCGGCGCCCCGGTGACTCCGCCTCCGCCGCGCCTGGCCCCGCGGGCGCGCCCCCGGCCGCGCCTCCCGCCCGTGCCGGCCGCTGGGGGGCGCCGCGCCGAGGCCCCCGCGTCGACCCCGTCGCCTGCCGCAGCCCCCGCGGGCGCGCCGAGCGGGTCCCCGGAGGACGCCGGTCTCCGAGTCTGACGTGTCTCCCGAGAGAAGCCCTCGTGGGACAGAGCGAGGGCCTCGACTCGGGCTGGTGGACCGGGTTCCCGGACCCGGGACTGCGGGAGCCCGAGCGCCCGGGCGTGGCCGGAGTCCCCCCTCCCAGACCCCCCTCAGGTCCCCGTGTGTCGCGTCTTCCCTCAGAGCGCTCTCGGGAAGGGCGGACTCCGAGTTTAGCTGAAGGTTTCTGTCAGGCTCTCCCTTCTGGAGTCACGTCATTCCGCGTTCGTTCTGGGTCTTCCTCTCGTTGTCGCGCCCTGAGCGTGCTTTTCGTAATATGTATTTTAAGTATTCCTCACCGAAGACCGCGTGAACATCAACATTTCCCACATTCCTGGGAGGAGTTGCAAGGATAGCGTCCCCTCCCTCATGTGGGATGCGAGGCAATGCGAGGCAATGTCCCCTCCACAGCATCCCCTTTCTCGTGTGGGGCGTGAGGTACAGTATTCCCTCGTGTGTGTGAGGTAGTGTCTCCTTTCATGGGTGTGAGGTACAGTGTCACCTCTCTCATGTGGGCTGTGGGGTGTGAACTCCAGAAGCCCCTCCCCCACGTGGGGTGTGAAGTACAGCGTCCCCTCCCTCATGTGGGGCAAGACGTATAGTGTCCTTTCATGTGAGCTGTGAGTACAGCATCGTCTCCCTCATGTGAGGTGTGAGGTTTAGTAGCCCTTCTCTTGTGGGTGTGAAGGACAGTGTTCCCTCGTGGGATGTGAGGCACAGTGTCCCCTCTCGTGGGGTAAAGATACAGCACCTTCCACTTCATGTGGGGCATGAGGCACTCAGTGTGTGGGCCCTGCTATGGCTAAGAGCGAAGCTGACCCATCCCCCTGCCACTTTTGTTTTATCCTGTGTACCACACCATGAGTCTGGGAGATTTTCCAAAAATGTTCACCTTTTCCTCACCTTGTCTTCAGCCTATGCACAGGCAGATGTTGGGGGCACATGATGTGACCCATTCAGTGAGACATACTCCAAGAGTCTCTGGTCACCTTGTCAGGCAGGATCCACCGTTTCATTGCTGAGCGGACACGGACCCCTGCCACATCCGTGCCTGCAGACTCGAGCAAGCGCCCCACACCTGGGACCCAACTCAGCTCCCCAGTGCACTGCCAGGAGGTCAGTGCCCTCACACAGGACTCCTGCAGGCCTGTTAGATCAGTCATCGACAAGGAAGAAGCCAGTCTGTTTCTGTAAGCAGATGTGCAGGGCACAGGAAACTGGCTGCAGAGGCAAGTAGCACAAATCCGGGGATGTTACCTGGCCTGTGGCATCAGCGCACAGGTGGAAACATCACTTTGCCACATTTCACAGAGAGAGGAAGAGGCATAAGGGATGAAAAGGACTGGTGCAACCTGGTACTGGGCCCCTGGGCGGCCCAATGAGACAGTTCCAAATGCTGGATGTCCATGTGCTTCTCGTGGGATGGACCCCCGTGCTGGCCCAGCTGGGGAGAGCAAGGACTGTATCTCCATCCAGGGCTGCTGCATGCACCCTGGCAGGTTCCTGGTGGCTGCTGGGTGAAGATGAAGGAGTTAGGCCAACTTGACCCTGACACAGGGTTAGGGCTGGGGGGGACACGCTCCCTACCACCTGGCTCTACAGCCTTTTCAGAGTTTTCTTCCAGTCTTTATGTGCTGTTTGCAGGCAGAAGCTTCTAGTTGCTGGGGTTTCTGGTGAAAAAAGGGCTCTGGAGCTGGACCCGGTGAGGCGCCCAAGGCATATACATATATATATATAAAACGACACTGAATTCTATGGACCATAAAAAATCACTTGGGACTGTAGTGATAGGACAGTGGGCAGGGTATTTGCCTTGAACATGGCTGACCGAGGTTTCATCCCTGGCACCCCATATGTCCCCTGGGCCTGCAAGGAGTGACCTCTGAGTTCAGAGCTAAGAGTAAGCAAGCCCTGAGCACTACCGGATGTGGCTCAATAAACCAAAACAAGGAAAAACAAGAAAGAATGATATGCAATCCTATCTGATCTGTAATGGCAGTCATTCATCCTCATATGTCGCTATCCATCATGAAAAATAATGTGACTCAACAAATCCGAGGGGTCATAAGTTGTGTGCTCACGGTGGCCAAGGCTTGAGAAGCCTGTGGATGAAGAAGGTGAACTTTCTGGGTCCTCAGACCAGCGTGGAGATGGGAGACTGGAAAGGGGGCGCCCTCTGCCGACACCCAGAACAGCTGTGACAGGAGGACTAGCAGTCACTACCCTGAGTTCCTGGCTGTGAGGGACCCCTGAGGGCAGGTTCCGTCATGGTCATGAGGAAGGTGCCTCTAGTGTTTACTGAGAGTAGGAGGGACCCTGGAGAAAGGGGACTGAGCCTGTGACATATGGTCCCCAGCCATCCCCTCCAGGAAGCCCTCCAGAGGACATCTGTGCATAAATCAGCACAGACGCTCTCGCTGTGCTTTCACTTGGGGACAGAGGCACATGAGCTGTATGGCTCTACCTTAGCACTGTTTGGAGAGCAAGAACATGCAGGCTATTAACTTGGTCGTGCGAGAGATGTCCTGGCTGTACCCAGGCCCTCCACCCTTCACTCCTGAGGACAGACCGCCAGCTGCACATGGAACCTCCCACCTTGTTCTGAGACACAGCCAATGGGCGGTGGAGCCAGGATCCACTGTGAGCTGCCCATGTAGGAAAATCTTCTGTCCCTAAACTCTTGAACAATGTTTCAGTGGCTCACTGTGCAGAAAGCCACAGTAGAGCTGGAATGGTGCAAGGCAGCTGCCCTGTGTGCCACTTAATCAACAAAGTCTCAGTCAGACCAGAGGAGCCCCACCACCTCGTCCAGGAAGCCCTTCATGATTACTGCGCTCTCTCTCGCTCTCTCTCTCTCTCTCACACACACACACACACACCCCACAGTGGAAGCAAATTTCCTACAACACAGATTGTGTGGTTTTCATCCTGGAGATTTTCACAAGCTTCCCTTCAGTTCTGCCGTGTTTTTGAGTATAGTGTGTGCACGGGAACCAGTGCTCAGGGAAGCCTGGGGAGAGATGATGTTCTGTTTCTCTGCTCTGTCAGAAAGTCATGTTTGCGCTGATCTGCAGACAGGCCCCCAGCGCCACCCTCCTCTCTGGTGGGACCCTCAGAATAGCCAGCAGACGGCAGAGGCTAAGACCTCCCCCTGCTGTCACCATGTTTGCTGAAACAGAAACAGCCCTAGCAGAGTAGGTTCCTTGTCTGCTCCACCTCAGGGTTTCCTCCTCTCTCTGGCCCCTGAGCTGGCCGTGGCCGCTGCCCTCTCCCTGCATGGGTCACTGCAAAGACTTCAACCCTAGGGACAGCTCCCCTGGAGGGGCCCTAGGAGTAGCATCAGGCACCCACCCACATGCTCAGGCAGTATCTGGGGCAGGTTTTTCGTGCCACTCAAACCACGAATCAGAAACACGATGGGCAGCTGGCTAGAGCTATAGTATAGCTGTAGGGCGTTTGCCTTGCATGCGGCCAACCCGGGTTCGATTTCCAGCATCCCATATGGCCCCCCCCCCCCCGAGCACCGCCAGTAGTAACTCCTGAGTGCAGAGCCAGGAGTAACCCAGGAGTAACACAGTATCGCCGGATGTGACCCAAAAAGCAAAAAAAGAGAAAAAAGGAAACACGATGGGCAGCAAGCAGTGTGGCACAGGACGTTACCTTATCTGGCCTCAGGGGTCTCAGTGAAAGGGGAGGTGGAGTCCTGCTTCCAGGCTCAGATGCGGGCTCAGAGCTACTCCACACAGGCACAAAGGCAGGTTGTGGCGTCACCTGCTGGACAGAGCTGGTGCTGCACTGCCTCCTGCCCAGCCCCAGGCCCACGGGCGGCCCCTCCCCACCCTTGGAAACTGGGTCCTGTGTCCTTTGCAGCTTCTAGCACCAAAGGCTGTGCTTTGGGGCTTGGAGAATTGGGACAGAACCTTCCCCAGAGACTGGGTGCTGGGCACCTGCTCGAGTCCCTCCGAAACTCGGAGAGCCGAACCCAGCCCTGTGGCAGGGTTCCCTAAGCCCCTGCACTGCCTCCACACCTCTGCACTCAACTCAGGATCCTCCTCAGCACTCACTTCCTCACACACCTCTGCACACGCACCACTGCAGCCTCTGAGCTGTGTTCTCTTGCGTACTAGTGCCCTCTGTGGTAGTCTTCACTCTCGTGCCCTCTAGGGGGTTCTTCACACTTACACCCTCAGTGAGTGTGACTTCACACTCGTGCCCTTGAGCAGGTTCTTCACACTTACACCCTCAGCGAGTGCGACTTCACACTCTTGCCCCTGGCAGGTTCTTCAGTCTTCCTCTCAGTGAGCCAGAGGCTCCCGGTAGAAGAAGCCGGGTTCAGCTCCGTGTTCCTGCTGCTGTCTTCCCTCCTCTGAGCCCACACACATGGCCGCTGGGGTTTGGGGGTGTGAGCTCCCTGCGGCACATGCGAGGGATGTCCTGGCTCTCTCTTCAATATGTTTGGTGACCCCTGGCAGCCTGGAGACCGTGCTGCCCCTGGGTGCCCTCGGCCAGCCCCAGGCCTCTCCAGGGCCAGGCCCAGCCTGCTTCCAGCCTCCAGGCCCCCTCTCAGAACAGCCCCCCCCCCCCCCGTTCTGCCGCATCCACTCCCCCACCCCCAGCTCCCTCCTCTCTGGGCAGTCTGAATAAAGCTTTCACAGCATAAAAGAAGAGAGGAGGACCTGAAAGGAAAGCAGTCATTTTGAAATACAGTTATCAAAATATTTTTCAGGGAGTGATGTAGTAATACCTGTGCTTCTCCATTAATGGATTAAGTAAGATCCAGCAACACTGATCGCCTGAGCTGGGGGACATTTGCCATCGGTGCTGGGATGCGACTCTGGCTGGTGCTGCGCATGGTGACAAGTCTCCCCCATCCCACTAGTTGCAGTTAGTCTTCCATGGCCCTCTGCCCTCTGCACACTGTCATCCACAGGGCGGGTCTGTGTGGATGCCAACTTGGAAACACCCATCAGAGTCATTTGACAGATTGTCATTCCCGGACGACTGCTGAGATCCCAGAGCTGCCAAGGCCTCTTGAGCCAGAGTCAGGTGGGCAAGTAGGGTGCTCATGCCCCGGGGGCTGCAGGTGGGACAGGTTGGAGGGGAGCCTTGACTTGGCTCTAACTGGGCCGGGTGTCCCGTTGGTAACTGAGACACAAGCCTGCTGTCCACATGCAGCCAGCAGGCACAAGCCTGGGTGACGTTTGTGGAGGGGCACTGCCAGGTCAGACCTGGTGCCAGTGTCCACTTTGCTGCTGTGATCTGGGCTGATCTTCGTAGCCCCGAACCTGGCCCCACCCAGGCTCTGAGAACAGCACACACCTCCTGTGGCCGCAGGCTCTCGTGGCTGATAATCCATTCAGCCCTCACAGTTCCTTTTGCAGAGAAGGAACTCACCCTCACTCACCCTCTCTCCTCCCTGTCCCTGCCCACCATGCGCCCTCTGCCTTCCTTCCCACCCAGCCGTGTTCACTCTCCCCATGTGGATCCAGAGCTCTGTGTGGACGCTGTTGTGACCGCCCCCATCACTACCCCCGCCCCAGACACAGGGCTTTGTGCAGATGGACGGTGTGACCATCCCCTCTCTGGAGTTCTGTGCAGACAAATGCTGTGACTGTCTGCCCCTGGACACGGAGCTCGAAGCAGACAGATGGTGTGGCCGTCTCCCCTCTGGACATGGTGTCCAGTGCAGATAAATGGTGTGATCATCCCCATGGCCATAGAGCTCCATGTGATGGGTGATGTGACTGTCCTGCCACCCTGGACACAGAGTTCCTTGCAGGTAGACGGTGTGGCTGTCCCTCCCCTGGACACTGAGCCCCTCACAGGTAGATGGTGTGACTGTCCCTCCCTTGGACACTGAGCTCCATGCAGACGGATGGTGTGACTGTCCCTACCCCTGGATACTGAGCTTCGTGCAGATGGATGGTGTGACTGTCCCTCCCCTGGACACTGAGCTCTGTGCAGACAGATGGTGTGACCTCGGAGCCTTCAGGCCAGGTGGGAGCAGAGAGGAGAGCGGCAGAGCTACAACACATCTCCCAGGACAAGTGTCTTCCCGGTCAGCTTCTTCCCAGTGCTGCCGGGACCTGCTCCCTCTCAGTCCCAGCTTCTCTAGGCTCAGACACACCCAGAAGCTTGTTCACGATCTGGGAGTTGCACAGCAAGCAGACAGCTCTAGGCCTGCACCTCAAGTCTCCTTCCCTTTCTGGCGGGGCAGAGAGTGTTGCTCCACTTCCGTGAGTGCACTTAGAAGCTACAGGGCCATTCAGACGGGTCACCCTGAAGAGGAGCCCACGCAATTCAAAGAATACTGGCTTCAGGGCTGGTCCCAAGATACGCTTGCTCCCGTTTCTCTGTCCTCTCCCTCCATCAGTCTCCTGTCCCCCCGTCCATTAACCCATCCCCTCCTCCATCTATCCATTCAACCATCTACTGACCCACCATCTACCAATCCATCCATTCGCCCGCCCACACATCCTTCGGTCCATGTGCTCATGTCTGTCCATCACCCACGTGTGTCCATCCATCCACCAATCCACCCATCCACCATCCATCCCACTATCCATTTGCCTGTTCGCCTGTTTGTCTGGTTGTCCATTTTCCACCCATCCGTCTCTCCACCCTCCTATCCTCCACTCATCCCTCCCTCTGTCCCTCCGCCCAATTGTCATGCACCTATCGTCCACACATGCGTCCACCCATCATCTGTCCATCTATCTGTCCAGCTGCATATATCTGTCTGTCTGCCCACCCTCACCCACCCTGAACATGTGCCATGACAGGGAGCATAAGACATAAGCCCTGACCTTGGTCCTGCACAGGTCGAGAAGCCCTGGAGGACCCTGCACTGTCCGGGCCCACGCCGGTCCAGAAGGGGATAACCAAAGTGGAGAGTCTGCAAGCTGGAGGGTCAGTGGCCCTGGGGGCTTGACACTCTCCCAGGGGTGCCCACAGCAGCGGGAAGGTCCAGTGGAGAGGCTAGGCTACTCTCCTTGGGGCACAGGGTAAGAGGCTCTGCTGAGGGCAGAGGCAGAAGAGCCCCACACCCACTTCCTGCCCTCCCCCGCTCCACTGGACAGCACAGGGCCAGGGAGCCTGGCTGGGCCCAGTATGGACTGCACACTGGCGCCCACAGCACAGGCCTGGGGTCAGGGCTCCTGTTTCAGCTAACAGTGATGCCTCTAGTTCTGCTGTCCTCGCCTCCCCGATAACACGGCCTCTGCTCTGCTGCCCCCGTCTCAGCACAGGAGACCCCCTCACCCACCAGGAGCTCGGCACCACCTGCCTGTCAAGCCCTGCCACACACCAATAAGCAGGTCCTTGCGAAAAGCACCTCAACTTCTCAAAGCTTCCTGAGACTGGCCCTAGCAGGCGGAATCTAATACAACCTCTGCTGGTCCATGCGTCTGCCCCACACACCATTCTGCTGCTGGTCGGCCCCTCTGCTCCATGCCGACCCCCAGGGTGCTGGTCGGCCCCTCTCTCCTCATCCTCTCTGGGCTGCTGTGCTGGGCCGGGGTGAGTCTGCAGGCGCTGAGGGTGGGTCTGCGTCCTCTGTTGCTGGGTCCTTGGGGCCACCCCCGTCCTTCCTCCACAAGCAGCGCCAACCACAGCACCAGCTTCTTGGACAGTGGCCCCAGGGCTGAGCTGAGCCCGAGTGAGGAGAGAGCCAAGGGGAAACTGAGGCTGGGCTCCTGCTCTGCGCGGCCACGGTGGGAGCCGACGCAGCCAGCAGGGCTCCAGACTCCGCCTCGCTTGCCTTCTCCTGCTGCATCATTGATGAGCCTGTGCGCTGGTGCCCGAGGCTCTGCACGGTAACTGGAGCATGCTGTGCGCTCGAGTGCGGCCAGCCTTCAGCAGGGAAGAGTCCAGAACGACGTTCCTGTGTGCGCCCCAGACCCCTCTCCCCGGCCCTCCTGGTGGTGCCATTAGTGCAGCAGCCCGTCCTGGGCACGGAAGCAAGGTGGAGGTGCCCACGTGTGTCGCCGCGGGGTCAGGGGCAGGGCTGAGCTGCCACGTCTCGTTCCTTACTCCGAAGGGACACGGACGCAGCAGCCCCACACCCACCACTCCCCAGAGTGCCTCTCCCCTGCAGGCACAGGGCAGAAGTCAGCCCCCGGGGGCGGGGGCCCCCAGACTGTGGGTGGGCCCCTTGTGACTCTGGAGGATGCACCCAAGAGCCACACACTCTGGGATGGGGCTGTTGCAGGCAGGTCCCCGGGCTGTCCTGCCACAGGAGGCCCTCAGCAGGACCCACTGTCCAGCTGGGGCTGAGGCAGCCCTGTCAGAGGGGTGTGACTAACACGAGGAAGGCAGCACTGAGGGAGGGCTAAGGCAGGACCAGCTGCTGCGGGCAAGGGCAGAGGAGATGGGGCGGGGAGGGGAGGGCAGAAGGGGAGGAGGAGCATGTTGAGGGCGCAGGGGGGGAGGCACACTGGGGGTACAGCAGAGCCCACCTGAGGCCTGGGGGGACAGCAGGAACCAGCAACGAAGTGAAGCGGAGACAGGATGCACTGGTCATGGGTCGCCAAGGCCAACACTCCAGGCCAGCCCATGGAGTAGAGCAGTGGGGCCGGTGCTTGGGAGGCAAGAGGCGTGGAGAACGTCCCCAGGCTGCGTCTCTGGTCCCGTGGCCCCTATCCTGAACAGTCTGGGCAGGAGAACACACTACCCTCCCACCCCCGCACTACACACCAGCCCCCAAAGGTGGCCCAGGCCTGACACTCCCTGGGGTGCAGATCCCAGGAATCCACGCTCCACACCAGGCCCCCCGCCCTGATTCCCACTGTACCAACCCACTGTGCCCGACCCCACTGTGCCACAGCCCACCCTACCAGGACCCACTGGGCCAGGTCCCTCTGTGGCCCTGCTCTCCGTAGAAGAGCAGATGTAGGTCACCTGCCCATGGCCTGCTAGTCTGGCAGGACAGGACTGGCCTGTCACCACATGGGGAAGCCCGTGACAAAGCATGCAGAGCCATGCCTGGGAGCCCGCAAACACATCCTCTCTGTTCGTTTCTCACCGCCTAACACACGGTGGTCTCACAGGTGAACGTGACTCCCTTGAGCCGGGGTCCTGCCCTGTCCCCCTGTGAGCGTGTGTGCCAACACCACCACCTCTCTGGAGAGGCAGCCTGCAGTGGCATCAACCCCGAGACCAGGGGAACCAGGAATAGACACGTCCTGCCCCTAAAGCCAGGCCGCTGTGCACGGGGTGGAGGCTGGGAGCTGCATCCCTGCGAGGCCTCCCCAGAGCTCTTCAGAGCCTGCTGGGGTCTCCTGGCAGGGGCAGCAGAGGTGAGGTGCCCCAGTCAGATGCAAACGCGTGAGTCTCATCTTGTTTTACCTCCTGAGCTCCGACTCCTCCCTGGAATTCAGGGCAGGGAGCAGATGGGCCTGGGAAGCGGGTTCACCCCCCTGGCCATAGGACAAAGCAGCGGAGCCACTCAAACACGGTCGGTTTTCTCGCGTTCACAGGAAGACAAGTGAGCCTGAATGCGTGTCTCGACGGACAAACGTTCTTTGTTTTGTTCTGGCAGTGCTCTGGAGCTGCTCTGGGCTCAGAGCACCTGGCACTCCTAGTGGTGCCGGAACCCCGGCTGGGCCCCGGCCCTGAGGCTGCTACCCTGAGTGGTCACCGTGGGCCCAGGAGAGGGCCACAGAAGCCACATGCGGAGGATTTGGAATGGCTTCCTGCACACACACGTACACACGCATACATACATACGCATGTGCATGTGCACACGCGCGCGCGCACACACACACACACACACACACACACACACACACACACCCTGTTTCCTCACTGTCCTGGGGTGGGGAGAGAGCCCAGGCAGTGCTGACCTGTTAGAGGGAATGCCAGTCCTGCCCACCCTCCTCACTCTCCTGGGCTGGGTAGGACAGGGCCTGGCCCCCCCACACACCCACACCCCACCCCACGGGATTCAGGCCGACGTCCACTGCAGGGCCAGGGCCAGGAGCAGGTCTGCAGGGACTCCAGCCACTTGGAGGCACAGTGGGGGTCACCTGACCCCGCGAGCCCCCCAGAGACTGGGGAGGCAGGAAGTACGAGCGCGAAGCCAAGGCCGACGGAGCCCGCACCCCCGCACCGCCGCACCCCTGCAGCCCCCAGCCGCCGGGCAATCCCCGCCTCCCCCGAGCCCTGCGCCCCCCCCCGCAGTCCCGCAGCCCCGCGCCCCGCCGCCAGGTGGCAGCAGAGCCCCGCACAGCCGAGACCGCGCGGCCGGCGCTGGGCAGGAGCCGGGGCGGGGTGGGGGCCCGCGCTGCCTTGGACTTGCCGGACTTGCGGGTCGCCCCTCGGCCCCAGGACGCGGCCCACGCCCGGCCCGGGCCCGCGACCACCCTGGCCCAGACCCTCCTCTGCCTGCGACCTTGTCGGACCTGCACAAGCCTGAGTCCCCGCTGGAGGGAGCCCCCGGAGCTGGTGCTCCCCACCCCACCCCACCCCACCCCCGCCCCGCAGGGGCTACTGAGAACCGGCTCGGAGGGACTCGGAGGGGGCAGGAGGGGCTCAGAGGGACACAGAGGGGCCACGCCCTTCATTGGGTGGAAGAGCAGAGCAGGCTGGGCGGAACCCAATGAAAGGCAGGTGGGAGGGAGGAGGGGATGGGGCGGAGGAGAGAGGGGAGAGGGGGGACGAGGGAAGGACAGAGAGGAGGGGACAGAAGGGGGAGGGGAGGGCAGACCTGGGACTGGGAGGAAGCCCAGTCACAGTACCCCACCCTCAAGGGCCGGAAAGGAAACGCCAGGCCAGAGCATGGGGCAGACAAAGGCCCAGCCTCCCAGCCCGGCCCTCCCCGACCCTCCAGGGCCAGGTTTTCCCGGGGGGCGCAGGGGGCTGGGGCCCAGCTTGTCCCCCCAGTCCTGCTGGCTCTCCTGTGCTTGGGGTGCCCACAGCTAAGGGTGTGTCGGGGGCGGGGATCCAGGGGGCAGGGGAGTGGGTGTGGAGGGCAGAGGGGTTCCCAGCGCGGCGGGGAGTGGGTCCAGGCGCACAGCACCGGGACAGGTCAGAGATGGGGGTCTGGGGTCTCAGACCCAGGAAGCAGGCCATGGGCGCTGAGGGGACCGGCACTTGCCCCAAGACACCGGCAGGGGGCGCTCCCGGGCTGCCTGCCGGGCTCCCCGGCCACTGGGCTCCTGTGGCTGCTGGAGATAACCCAGCCCCTCGGCCTCCCCCTCCCTCACCCCTCCCGGCTCAGAGCAGGGCCCACTCTAGTCTGCACAGTCCCTCTTGGCCCAGCCTGTGGGCGTGTCTGTGTACATGGTGTGACCGCATGAATGCACGTGTGCACACATGGTGCCTGATCTCACGTGTGCGTACAAGTGCTGCTCTGCACATGGGATGGGGAAATGGGTGACTCCCGAGGGCCGCCCTCCCGGGGCTGAGTGTCTGTTCTGTGGACACTGCTCTGCCTCAGGGCCAGCCTGTGTGTGTGTGTGCATGCGTGTCTCAGAGGCTCTGGTCTACCCAATCATGTAGTAGATTGGGGGGGGGGGGTGAGCATGCATATCTCAGACGCTCTGATCTACCCGTGTGTGTGTGTGTGTGTGCGCGCAGGTGTGTGTGTCTGTGTGTGTGTGCATGCGTGTCTCAGAGGCTCTGATCTGCCTGTGTGTGTGTGCATGTGTGTTTCAGAGGCTCTGATCTGCCTGTTGTGTGTGTGTGTGTGTGTGTGTGTGTGTGTGTGTGCATGTCCCTCAGAGGCTCTGACTCTGCCCATGTGTGTTTTTGTGCATGGTCTCTCAAAGGCACTGGTCTGCCAGTGCGTGTGTGTGTGTGTATGTGTGTGTGTTCATGCGTATCTCAGAGGCTCTGGTCTACCAATGTGCGCAGGTATCTGTGTGTGCCTGCGTGTCTCATAGGCTCTGGTCTACCCATGCATGTGTGTGTGTGTGTGGGTGTGAGCATGCATGTCTCAGGGGCTCTGATCTACCCTTGTGTGTGTGCACGCACAGGTGTGTGTGTGTGTGTGTGCATGCGTGTCTTCAGAGGCTCTGATCTGCCTGTGTGTGTGCATGTGTGTTTCAGAGGCTCTGATCTGCCTGTTGTGTGTGTGTGTGTGTGTGTGTGCATGTCCCTCAGAGGCTCTGACTCTGCCCATGTGTGTTCTTGTGCATGGTCTCTCAAAGGCACTGGTCTGCCAGTGCATGTGTGTGTGTGTGTGTGTGTGTGTGTATGTGTGTGTGTGTTCATGCGTATCTCAGAGACTCTGGTCTACCCATGCATGTGTGTGTGGGTGGGTGTGTGAGCATGCATGTCTCAGGGGCTCTGATCTACCCGTGTGTGTGTGCACGCACAGGTGTGTGTGTGTGTGTGCATGCGTGTCTCAGAGGCTCTGATCTGCCTGTGTGTGTGTGCATGTGTGTTTCAGAGGCTCTGGTCTGTCTGTTGTGTGTGTATGTGTGTGTATGTGCATGTCCCTCAGAGGCTCTGACTCTGCCCATGTGTGTTCTTGTGCATGTTCTCTCAAAGGCACGGGTCTGCCAGGGCATGTGTGTGTGTGTGTGTGTGTACATCTCAGAGGCTGCCTGTGTGCATGTCTCTCCGCAAAGCTCTGGTTTTCCTGTGTGTGCATCTGTGTGTGTGTGTGTGTGTGTGTGTGTGTGTGTGCCTCTCTCAGTGGCTCTGGTCTCCACTGCGTGCATCTGGGTGGGTGTGCGTGAGCCTCGGGCCCCCGGGCCCCCTCTGCTGCAGTCCATGCCGCCCCCGCTGCTCTGGGAATCCCATGGTGGATTCCCAGCACCCCTCACCCGGCATTTCTTATTTGGTGGGTGGTTCTGGGGCCCTGTGGTCCTCTGGACAAGGGGGCCTGAGAGGGAGGGGCACACTGTGTGCACCCTGGGAGGCTGGTGCGTGCATGAGCACTGGGCACTGAGTGTGTGCGCCCTGGAGAGTGTCCACAGGAACAAACCTAGGCCCCCGTGGTGTCTGAGTCAGGACCCAGGGGGCCTGCAGAGAGGCACTTGGGCGGCCGGGCTGTAGGGCAGGAGGGGCAGGAAGGAGTGAGGGCAGGCGCCACCCGGAGCTGACTCTGCGTGTGTGGATGCGTGCGCTGTGCATATATAAATGAGTGTGCATGCGTGTGTGTGCGTGTATGCATGCATGAATGTGTGCATGCGTGCGTGCATTTGTATGTGAGTGTGTGTGTCTGTGTGTCTGCGTGTGTGTGTGTGTGTGTGTGTGTGTGTGTGGTGGCCTCTGCTGGCCTCTCTGGGCCACGGCTCCATCCAGCCCCGCCCGCCTGCCGGCCAGCAGAACTCAATCAGCAGCTGCATGAATACACTTGAATGGAAAGTTGTGCTCAGCTGACCGGAGAAATCGGAGCCGGCCAGTGCGCTCCCCCTCCGCTCCCTCCTGCGGCCCTGCCTGCGCCCCAGGGCTAAAGGGGGCTGAGGCTCCAGGAGGACCCAGACTGCTGTGTGTGTGTGGGAGGGGCAGTGGGTGGCAGGAGGCCAGAGCCCAGCCCAGAGCCTGGCTGGGTGCTGCCCGGCAGAAGCAGCAGAGGTGCCTGGAAGGGGCCCTGCCAGCCGCGGGTCCAGCACACAAAGCCCGAGTCAGGAGGGTCCTCCGGGGGACCGGAGGCAGGCCTGGACTGCACCCCCACAGGAGAGGGCCAAGCCACTAAGCTGTGCCCAGAGGCCCCTCCCGGCCTCCCTTTGGGCCCCAGACACCACAGCAAGAATCCACCACAGGCAATGGGGTCCTGGGGATGAGACTGGGGTTGAGAGGGACTGACAGGCCCGGCCAGGGGGCCGAGGGGAGCAGACAGGCCATGGCCCCTCCAGCCCGGATAGCAGGAGGGCCCTTCTGCTTGAAAGGCCTTCAACCTCCAGAGTGGCCAGGTGTGGGGGCTCAGGGGACAGGGAGAGCAGCAGTGTCCACGGAGGGCACCCAGCCTCATGCCTCCCCGCTGCCTGACCACTGCCCACCTACCAAGCTTGGAGGCCCCCAGCGGAGAGGGACCCAGGGCCTGCTCGCTCTGAGATGGCCCTTATTGCTAACATCCCGGGGCAGGCACAGGATCCAGCTGCCCGGCCAGGTCGTGGGACACCCCTGTCCATGCCCCCTAAGGCCAGAAACCCCCAGATGCCCGTGCTCGGCCAGCACCGGACATGAGTCCATGCCGCCTGCAGAGCAGGCAGAGGGGAGCTTAACACAGGGTCCACAGCCCAGCGCTGGCACGGGCCTGGCCTGGACCCTGCTCTGTGGGGAGGCGCGCGTCCCCCACATCTGGCCCCCGTAGGCTGTCTGTCGGAGCAGAGCTGGGGAGGCCCCACGTCCCCACCAGGGGGGTCACTGTGACCAGCTTGGGGCTCTGTCCTCCCTGAGGGCGCACCCGGGGTCAGGCTGCCGCGGAACTGGCCTGAGGCAACCCTTGTGCTCCCACCACACGGCCCCAGGACACAACCCCCCCCCAAACCTCTGGCCCAACCTGCCTCTGGCTCCCCCAGAGTGCTGTCCCCGACAGGGACAAAAAGAAATCAGAAATCGGAAGTCAAAATTAGTTTGGAACGGGGCGCGAAATTCCAGGCACGTTTCGCCCTAATCCCTGCTTTGGAAATTGCCCTTTCAAGTGAGGGCAAGTTTTCTGGAATTACCGCCCTGGCTCCTCCTCGCCGCAGCCGCCCTGGCCCTGAGCGGCGGAGGCGCCGGTGGCCGCGCCGACTCGAGCACCGCAGGGCCGCACCGACCAGTGCACAGGGCGGGGCTCGGGGTTTCGTTTTAGTGTCAACCAGTTCTGCCAGGCCTCCGGTGCAGGACCTCCAGTGGGTGCCCCAAGGCAGGAAGGAAACAGGGAACAACCCGGAGTCTCGAGGTCCGAGGTCCGTCCCCATTGCATTCCAGTCTCTAAACTCCCCAAGCTCCCCCGCTCACCCCCACCCCAGTGGACCCACCCTTCCCCCACCACCATCCAAATAGGACCCAGCCTACAGCTTCTGGTTGCCTTGGGGAGGGGGGGCGGCGTTTGGCAAAGCCGCCCTGAAACCGCCCTGCACTACCCCCAAAGAGCCAAGAATGGCCAAAGTTCCTAGCACACACACAAATAAATTAATTAATTAAAAAAAAAAAAAACCAAGTGACTGGGTTTGCCAATAGTCTCCCCCGCTGCAGGGATCCTCCTCAGGAGGAAGCTGGGTTGTCCCCTCCCCCTCAGTCTATGTGGCTTTTGCTGGGGATTTGGCTTCAGCTCTGGTCCTACCAGCTGGCCCCCAACGTGGCCCCCCAACAGGCCACACCCAGTCCTGAGTACCCAGGTGTGAGGCCAGGCCGCAGGGCCGCACCCTGGACTGCCGCTCTGGGAGGGACAAAAACACCAGTCTGTGGAGTGATAAGAAAATGGAGAATACTGTATTTGCTTTAGAAAGTTTTTACATATAGATAAACACGCAGTTAAGATAACAGTGAAAGCCCCTGTGAGAGTGAGCGGTCTCGCCAAAGCAGCTAAGAAGTACGGAAATTGCTTTTGCATAAGAATCCTAAGGGCTCACTCTCTGCTTTCGCAAGGACAGGTCCCTCTTCCTAACCCGCCACCGCACCAGACCCTCCTGGGCGGCCAAGCGGGTGGGGGGTGCCCAGAGGAAAGGTGAGGTGAGTCGGGATGGAGGAGAAGGGGGGAGAGAGGAGAAAGAGAGGGGGAAAAGCAATATCATATACAGGCAATTTCTACACATATATTACAAACTGGGAAAATGACCGATCATTAAGATATACATAATTCATATAAAATTTTGAAATAAAAATAAAAATCTGTTACAGTCATAACTATTCTTTTTCCACATTTATAACCAGTACCCACACAGGCAGTGACAGAGTGGAGAGAAAAAGGTGCTTACGAAGAAAATGATTGTCTGCTGAACAAAAAACAGGATTGCATCTTGTCTGACCGATACTTAGACTTCAAAACAGAGGAGGAAAGAGAGCGCGCCAGGGCAACAAAGGCGCGGGCCTCGGCCGTTTCCTCTCCAGTTCTTTTTTTTTCTTTTTCCCAAAAACAAATTCAAGAACGGAGATGGCAGTTTCATTTTTTTCTCTTTTTGTCTGTTTAGCTTTTGTTGTCTCATTGTGGTTCTTTTTTGTTGTTGCTGTTGTTGTTACAGTAGACTCTTTCGGGTCGTTTTAAACTAGAGAGAATATTTTCCCAGATACAAATAAATCATCATGCAGGTGGGGTGCCGGTCCGAGGGGACCGGAGGAGAAGCTTGTCCCAGAGAGTGTACAATTGTCACCGTGTGTGTGTGTCGGCCGCTTGGTCCTGCATGCGGCGTCCGGGCGTTTGGGGTGACGTGGTGGCAGACGGCAGCTGGGGCTGTTCATGGGCTGAGCTCGACTTATTTCTCCTGCGTTTTAGGTTTTGCTGGGGTGGGAGTGTGTGCTTGCGTGCGTGTGCGATGGTGTGTCCTGATTCCGGCTGGTTCTGGGGACCGAGGAGGCCGCGGAGGGCAGGGAGGGGAGGGAGGGCGCGAAGGGCCGGCCTGGGCCATCATACATCACACTCCGAGTCGCTGGACGTTACCGACAGGATGGAGGTGCCGGTGTCCGCGCGCTCCGTCAGGCTGGACACGCTGGTGGTGGGGCTGGCTGCCGTGGAGGGCGACTCTGCAGGGCCGTGTGTGGGGCAGCCCGGCTCGGCCAGCGAGCGCATGCCGCTCGGCCCGATGGCCTGGTGCTGGAGCCTGCGGAGACAGAGAGCAGCGCCCTGACACGGCGCAGCCGCGGCTCGGCGCGCCCTCGCGCTCTCGCTCTCGCCCGCCGCTCCCGGCTGCCGCGGAGGCTCGGGGCCGCCCTGCGCGGGGGCGCCCCTCGCCGCGTCCTCGGGGCTTCCCGGGGCAGGGCCGGCCCCAGCAGAGACCGGGACGTCGGCCTGCGGCCCGGGGAGGCCTAGGCGCCCGCCGCGCAGCCCCGAAGGCGCCGAAGCCGCGGCGGGACGAAGACGACCCTTCTCCCTCCCCAGCCTCTCGGACCCGCACAGCCAGCCCAGGGGCCTCCGGGCCCCGCGCCCGAGCACGCCCGCCCTGACGGCGCTCCCAGCGCGTGCAGAGGGTCCCCGCCGAGCTCCGTGCAACCCGCGCGCAGCGCAGGACCGGGGATGCGAGCGCGGCGCGGCGCGCCGCGGCGGCGGGGCGCTGGCAAGAAGGCAGCGGCGCCCTGAGCCGCTGGTCCCCGCCAGCTGCAGCCTGGAGCCGAGCGGGGCGCTCCCCCATCCGGCGAAAAGTGGGCTCCCCGGCCAAGAGGAGGGAGCCCGGGCTGGCCTGGCCTGCCGCAGCCCAGAGCCACGCAGCCTGCAGACCCGCGGTCGCTAGCAGCACTGCCCGGGCGGGCCCTGCGGCTCTCAGACCTGACGGCGGCCTCCCTGCGCCCTCGCTGCTCCCCTCTGTTCGGAGCTGGCCCTCAATTCTCCCCTGCCCCGAGCCAAAGACCGCCAGTCCCAGGGCAACTGGGCGGCGTGGGGTCGGCCTGCTCCTGCCCACTCTTCGACTTAGCGGACAGAGGCGCCCGGCCCGGCAGGGGCTGCAGGGCAGGCGCACAGGCACACGCGCGCACAGGCACACACGCACCAGGCCTCTCCACCCCGAAGCGGTCAGGGGACTCGTGGGTCTGCGGCAGGATGGGCGCTCGGCCATCCGCCTTTGTGCCTGGGGACCCGCTGGCTCTGCCCGACGCTTGGCGAGCGTGGAAGCGAGCAGCCCGCGGCGTCCGTGGACGTGGCAGTGGGCCCCGGAGCGCCCGACCCCGCAGACTCGTCCCCCGCGCCCCGCGCCCCGCGCCCGCCACTGACCTGTTCTTGGCCGCCGCGGCGCGGTCGCGCTGTCTCCGGTTCTTGAACCAGTTGCCGACCTGCGTGGGGGTGAGGCCGGTGGCCTGCGCCAGTTCGCGTTTCTTGCTGGGGTTGGGGTAGGGGTCCTGCAGGTACCACTCCCGCAGCAGGCTGCGAGTCCGCTCCTTGAAGCAGTGCGTCTTCTGCTCGCCGTCCCAGATGGTGCGCGGCAGCGGGAACTTCTTCCGCACGCGGTACTTGTCCACGGGGCCGAGCGGGCGGCCGCGCAGTTTCTCGGCCTCCTGGTAGTGCGCCTCCAGCCACATGGCCTGCAGCTTGCCGTGCGACTCCTTGGTGAACTTGTGGTTCTCCAGGATGTGGTAGAGGTCGCGGAAGTTGCCCGTGTGGAAGGCCACCACGGCGCGCGCGCGCAGGATGGACTCGTGCTTATTGATGGCCTCGCACGCCCCGGGCGCCACGGGCAGCGACCAGAGGAAGCGGCCCAGCCGCTCGATGTCGCCCGTCTCCTCCAGCGTCTCGCAGACGCTGGCCACCTGCTCCGGCGAGAAGTTGAGGGTGGGCAGCTGGAACATGGACGGGTCTTCCGGGGGCGCCCTGGAGCCGCCGCCGCCGCCGCTCGCCAGAAGTGGGGCGCGGTGGTGAGACTCCGCCAAGTTGGACAACAAGAAGTGGGAGGAACAGAGGTCTAGGGGGGAGCGGAAAACCATGGGCTGACCTGGAGGAGAGGAGAGAGTCAGCGAGCGGCCGCGCGCGGGGAGGCGGCGCGGGCGCGGGGCGCCGCGGGCCGGGGGGAGCGCGCGCGGCGGGGGGCGGAGCGGGGGAGGCGGGGGCGGCGGGCGGCGGCGGAGGGGGAGGAGGAAGGGCGCCGGGGACACCCGCACCCCGCGCTCAGCCCCGCGCACACACCCCCGCGCGGCCGCATAGAGGGAGGAAGCGGCGCGCGCGCAGCGAGCCGAGCCGGGCCGAGCCGCGCGGGCTGCGCCGAGCAGGATTCAGCGACTCCGCCGCGATCGCCCCAATGACAACAGCCTCATAATATCTCCCCTAAATCCACAGTGAGTGCGGCATTGAAACATTTTGTTTCGCTTTTCTATTGGTCTGCGGCGTGTCGTTGTGGCGTCGCCATGGCAACCGCTGCCAATCACTGTCAGCGCTGCCAATCAATACCGAGAACGTAAGGACGGTTTTACCACTTAGCCCGGGTGGGGGGGAGGGGAGAGGAGGGCGCGAGCGCCGGGGGGAGAGAGAGATTTTTTTTTTTTAAATCTTTGCAACTCTTAATCTCTGCACTTCCCCTGCTCGCCCCCGGCTCCCCCCGCCCGCCGCCCGTCGCCGACTCTCCGCCAGCCTCCAGCCTCCGTCCTGCCGGGTCCCCAAAGTTCTGCGGGAAATCCAAAATGCAGTTGTGGAATGATGCGCCGGGCAAGGGGGGGCGGGGCGGGGGCCGAGGCGCCCACCCCAGGACCCGGGGAGGGCAGTCCCGTGCCCCCTGGGAGCACGAGGGCGGGGTGGGGTCCTGGTCGGGGCGGCGCCCCGAGCGCCCAGCCCGGGGCCTCACCCTCGCCCCACGCCCCGCTGGGCCCGAGCCCGTACCCGCGTTTACGAACAGCCGCACCGGCTCTCCGGCCTGGACGCCGCCCTGCGGGGCGCCCCCTGACCCCCGCGGGCTCCCCCACCCCGACCCCCAGCCGACCCGGAGCCCGGAGCCCGGAGCCCCCCGCGGCTGCAGAGCCCCACTCGCCGCCCTGCGGGGCGCCGGACTTCGGAGGCTGCCCGCGAAGCAGATAGGCCTGAAAACGGCTCGTCTGTCGAGCGAAAGCCCCGCACTTTCTCCGGGATGGCAACGCCACCCCCTCAGCCGACCCAGAGGCCCTGGCGAAGCCTGGGGCTGACTCCACGGTGGGCGCCGGCGGGCAGGGCCCGGAGCTCGCGGCCCCTTTGTGGGGTTCCGCGGCCCGCCGGCGCGACTGGACACCGCGGCGGGTCACGGCCGCGCTGCCCCAGTTCTGTGCGCCTTTAGCTGCGGCTCCGTTCGGTGCTAAAAGTGTGTGTTTTTAAAGGGTTCGCACACAGTCGCCAACAGTGCCCGCATTGTAGGCCCGCGTACGACGCATATGGAAACGCGGCGTCCAGACTTCAACTTAATCTGCGCTCAATAAAGCTGACATAATTACCCTAAGCTGCCTTTCCAGAAGAAAAATCATTGAGGAATTCAAAACTTTTTTCAAAAAGATCCTTTCCACATTCCGATGCAGATCTGGGGGCTCGGCGCGGAGGGCGCAGCGCGCGGGCGGGCGGTGCGGGAGGGAGGAGCGAGTGCGGCGGCGCCCCCGGCAGCCCCCGGCCCCGCCAGCCCGCTCCGCGCCCAGCAGCGCGCCCCTGGCCGCGCGCCCCGCGTCGTCCTCAGGGAAGTCCGCGCCGGGGACGGGGCCGGCACGCGGGTCGCGGGCGGGAGGCGGGCGAGGGGCGGCCGCGCGGGCCGGGGCCTGGCCGAGCTGGGCGGCCGCGCTCGGGGACGCGAGTCGGACCTGGGTCCTTTCTTCGCGGCCCTTTCTCCGGAGGGCGGATTAGGGCCCCGGCGGGCGGGCGGGGCAGGGAGGAAGCGGGCGGGGGAGCGGAGGGGCGGGAGTGGGCATTGTGCGCGTGTGGGGGAGAATTCCTACGGGTGGGTTCCGAATATTGTGCTCAACTTTCTTGAAAGCAGCTCGTGACCCCGAAACTGCATCCCCTGGAGCCGAGGACCCCGGCGCCGGGCGGGCGGGCGGGCGAACCCCGCCGTCCCGTCCCCGCCCCGCGCCCCCGCCCGGGCTGGGGCCGCCTCCCCCCGGCGCCCGCCGGGCCGCGGGGCGCGGGGCAGGTGCCGCGGGCTCGAGCCGAGCCGGGAAACCCAACACCCCGCCCGGCGCCGGCACCGAGGCCGCGGGGCCCGGACTGGCTCGGCGACACGCCCGCGCGCTCCCCGGCTCCCGGGCGGCCGCGCTGCGGGGCGCGTGCGGGTGGGGGTGCGGCGGACCCCCGCCGAACCCCGTGCCCGGCCGCCGCGGTGAGTTCGGGCGGGGAGCGGGAGGGGCCGCGTGGCTGGGGGGCTCCACCAGGTGGAGCTGGAAGCGCGGACTCCGCGGGGCTGGGGCTGGGGGCGCCAGCGGCGCCAGGAGGGGAGGCAGGGCGCGCCCGAATCGCAGCGTGCCCCGCTCCGGGCGCAGGGCGGTGCGGAGGCCCGTGGGAGCGCAGAGCGTGGCGTCCCGCGTCCCTGGCAGGCCTCTCCGGGCAGCAGGAGTGCCGCGGAGCTGGTCCCCGGGTCCTGGGAGAGCCTGCGCCCCGCGGGCACATTGGGAGGGCAGGCCGCTGGCCGACTCGGTGTCCCCCGCGCCCGGCTGCCCGGCTCCTGGCGACCGTCCTCAGCGACTCAGGCCCAGGTCTGAGGGTCGCCAGTCCCGGAGTGGGAGTAAGGGGCCGCGCGCGCGCGCTGGGTCACCGGTGTCAGCCTCAACCCAGCAGGCTCCCGGCCGGGGAGAGCTTGCCGGAGACCCCCACCCTCTCCTGGTCCGGGTTACCGAGAAGCCAGGGGCGCTGCGGGTGTCGGGAGCGGAGGACCGGGGCGTGGGTGCAGTGTCCACTCCAACTGGCTCAGTCTGGCCGCTGGGCCCTAGGGGGCACCTGCCAGCCGCTGCCCCAGACTGGGAGGCCTCCCCGCGCGCGCCGCTGCCCTGGGGGAGCGGGGCTCGCAGGCGGGGAGGCCGGGGAGCCCTTCAAGGACCGCATTACCTTCCTCTGAATGAACAACAACAACTGCTCCCTCGCGCCCAGCCCCGCCCCGCCGGACCCGCGCACGGCGCCCAGCGATTGTCCGCCCGGACAGTAAACACAGCTCAGTTGCCTCAACTTTCTCCGCACATAAAAGTTCCCGGCGTGCGGGGAAATTTGAATATTTGATCAGCCCCTTTGAGTGACCCTCATTAGCCTGGCGCCCTGCTAAGGCCCAGGCACTGCCGAAAGCGCTGGGACGGGCATTTGTAAGCCTTGTTAGCGCCGCTTAATGAAGCGCCCGACCGCTCAAAGGCCGCCTCCGGGCCACCGCACCTCTCAGCACCCCCAGGCCTAATGAGCGCCAGGGAAGGTCCCTCCGCAGGTTCCTTCGCCCCCCACATCCTCAAACCAGGCAAGCTGGTCTTGAGCCTCCAGGATGCCCACTGCAGGCCTCGACAAGTGGACCTAGCAGGCCAGCCAGTGTGGCCTGGAGCACGTCGGAGAGACCCGTGCCTCTCGGGTCAGTCGCCCAAGCTCCCGGCAGGCACCGGGACAGACTGCTGCTGGGACAGAGGGACGGACGATGGCCAGGTCAGCTTCTACCCTCTTGCTACCTGAGTTGCTCTGGTCCCTGTGGAGGCTGCCCAGGGGCTAGCGGGGACCCTCTGCAACAGCCGAAACCAGTGCGTCAGGTCCTGGGCTGAGGGTGTCAAGCCTTCAGTCAGGGCTTGGGGAAAGGCTGACGCCTCAGGTCCCACGCAGGTGCAGTGCCAGCTAGCGACGGCAAAATCACTGCACAGCCCCGAACTGGGCTCTCCAAAGTCTGCAGGCGCAGACATCATGGTCTAGAGGAAGTGCAGGCAGACGCCACCCCGCCCAGGCCTGGGGCAAGGGTGCTGCCTAGGCACAGACCCCAGCCACCGGCTGTCCCCTCCCTCCCGGGCAACTTCCTCCTGCCAGGCCCACTCCAACCTGTGGTACAGCCGCTCCTGGGCTCTTGGGGTTCCCAACCTCTTAGGGTGGCCACTTGGGAGGGCCTCACAGAGGACTTGCTTCGTGGGGTCAGCCCTCCCCCATCGAATTGGGGGCCTCTAGGGATACCCACAACCCCCCAGGGGCAAAGGTACGGTGGGCCTGGCCAGCTGGTACTCGGGCTCTGGTGCTCAGCTTCTCATACACGGCCCCCTGCCCTCACCCCTGCCCTCAGCCAGGTGGGCCCACCAGGTAGGCCAGACCGGCTTGCTCGCCAGGGACTCTGCTCTCCGCCTCTCCCTAGTTGCCCACTCGCCCCGCCCCACTTCCCACCCGACCCTACCCGTGGAGTACGCGCTCAAACTTGGAGAACGACCCTCTCCGCGGGCAAAGGCGGGGCTTTGACCCTGGGGCAGAGGTAGGAGACCGAAGCCAGGAAGGTGACGCCGGCCGGCGACCGAATCGCAGCCCTGGGGCCCGACCCGGAGCGGCAGCTGCTCCCGGGAGGGGGCGAGGGGCGGGGGGCGAGGGGTTCGCAGGCGGCGGGTCAGGGCCGCGGGGCCTCTGGCACGGGTGGGGGGCTCGGTGCAGAAAGGGGGGGAGGCGGGGGTTGGGGGCGCGGGGCGGAGGGGATGCGGGTCTTTAAGAGACGCGGGCTGGCCAGGCGCTGCTGGCGCACTGACCCCGAAGGGGATTTAGCGGGAAGGGAGCGACCGGCTCCGGGGGCTTTGTCGGGGGGATCGGGAGGCCGCGGCACAAGAATGCGGCGCGCGCGGGCCCTGAAAGGCGCGCGGAGGCGGCGGCGCGGCCGCTCTTGACTTCTGCGCGCCGGGAGTCAGGCTGAGCCGGCGCGCGCCGCGGCCTGGGCCCGGGCGGCGGGAGGGCGCGGGAGGCCCCGCTGAGGTCCGAGGCGCGGCCCGAGCGGCCTGTGGGCGCCCGGCGGGGTCGCGGAGGAAAGCACCTTTCCCGGCATCACTACTGGGTCTGTGGCCAGCACGCGCAGCGCCCGAGCGCCGACCCCAAACGGACTCTCAACAGGTGGCCAGGTAAGTGCCTCCAAGACTCCGGTCGCCGGGCCAGCTCCGCCCCGTCGCTCGGGCCCTGGCTCCTCCCGCGTCCCGGCGGCACGGAACCCGGACCGCGCGCTGCCCTGGGGTCCCGCCCGCCGTGCCCGCCCCCTCCGTCCCCAGCACCGCGAAGCGCCGCCCAGTCCTGGGTTCTGGGCACCTTCGCGCCGTGGCGGCCTGGGCGCGGCTGCCCTGGAGTGCGCCCGCACCTCCCGAGCGCAGCGGGCAGCCGCGCGGGACCGGCCGACGGCCTTTGTGTAGGGTTTCCCCGCAGGAGCGCGGGGCTCCCCTCGCGGGCAGGACGTCCCGGGGCCCGCGCCGCGTACAAAGGCTCGTGCGGCGCACGGCCCGCGGGTGGACACGGGAGGGGCGAGGTGAGCGCACGGCTGGAAGCCCGGGGTGTCCGGTGCGAAGTCGGGAAATGCCCTTGCAGCGCCCCGCAGTCGCGCGCGCACGCGCCGGTCGGCGCAGGTGGCCTGCGGCGTTCCCAGCCGGTGCCCAGGCCCTCCCTGGCCGCACTGCGCCCCCTCCGTCGCTGCCCGGTTCTTCCGCCCGACCTGGGACCCCGGGGCCGCGGGCGTGGTGTGGCGGGGGTGGGTCGCGACGCCTGCGCCGGAGGGTCTTACCTGTGCCCAGGTGAGGGCGGCGGGGCGCAGCGATCAGCGGCGGGTAAATATTCATCGGGCGGCGGGAGCGCCTCCTTCCCGGCGGCGCCGCGCGCTCTGCGCTCGCTCCGCGCACTCCGCGGCCTCCCTCCGCCGCTCCCCCGCCCTCCTGCCCGCGCGGCGGCCGCCGCGTCCCCCTAACCTGTCGGGCGCCCAGCCCCGGCCGTGCCTCCACTGCTGTCTGCCGCGCGCCGGGGCGCCGTGCCCGTCCGCTCCCTCCTCCCGCCCAGCCCTCGCCCCCTCCGGAATCCTACATCATTAGCGTGATTTTCCGGGGGGTCACGCACCCCCTCCTCAGCTCGGCGACAAGCCGGCGCTCTCCAAGGTAGCCCGACTCCATCCCCCACCCCTTCCCTCTCCACCCATCCGGCACCGGCCCGCCCTCCCGCCGGGGCCAGCCGGGGCCACCCCGCACTCCTCGTGGCGTGGGCGACTCGCTGGCCCCTGTCCATGGGCGTTTCTAGACTGGCCCGGAGCCGACCCGGGCCTGTGGGGCGCCCGTCGTCTCGGATCTCGGGCTTGCCCGTCGGGCCCGGGAGGCCACTCCACTCGGAGGCTCTGAGACCGCCGACGGCTGAGCCAAAAGCGGCGAGAAAACGCACCTGCCAGGGCGCGGGGACGCTCGAGCCCCGCGGTCCCCGAGAGCCGCGGCCGCGCCCGGCACTGCGGCCCCGCCGCACCAGGGCCCCTCCAGGCCCGCAGACCCCGGCTCGGGCCTCCCTTCCGGGCCGCTTCTTGCTCGCCGGCCCTGGGCCACGCCGGGCTGGGGAGCCCGCGGCGCTCTAGCAGCCGCGGGGTCGGCGCCCCTGTGGGGCGGGAGGAGGGGCTAGGGGCGGGCCTGGGGTTCCCGGTTACAAATACTGCCGAGGCTGGGGCCTGGGCTAGTCCTGAACTCGTAGACCTCTCCTGGAGGGACCCACCGTCCACGGGATCTAAGCAGACAGGGTCCTTAGGGAGACATCCGAGCCCCGAGAATGGCCTGGAGGAGGTTCCCCCACCCCCGACGTGGAGCCGTCCAGGGCCGGTCCCAGCCTCCCAGGCACCTCCTCCTTCTGGAAGGTTAAGGAACTGGAGGGGGGATGCACTGCGGACCGCCCCCCCCCCAACCCATCACCCCCTCACCAGCCTCACCTGCCAGAGCTTGTCACCTGAGAGGAGAGGAAAGGAGGGGACCGTGAGGGGTGTGAGTGCTGGGGGCCAGGGAGGCGGCCAGGGAGGCAGGCTTCTCAGGAACCCGAACAGAGCAGGACAGCACAGGCCCCGTCACGGCGGACCAGAGTGCCGGGCCGGGACGGTATCGGATGCCATCACAGACTCTCCAGGTTTGCAGCTGGACCCAGAGCGGTTCAGGTTGTGCGTCAGAGCATCCGAACGCTTCCTGCTCCCACCTCAACCAGCTTTCTCTCCACTGGGTGCCCCTGGCTCCAGTACATCTCCAGGATTTGGAGGACCTGTCCCTGATGTCCTGCAGGCCTTAGTCTTATCCTGAAAATTGAGAGAACTTCAGCCTCTCGCCCCATTCCATTCCAATCCCCTTCCCACCAGATGACTCTCCCGAGGAGTGATTACAAACATCAGGTTTATTGGGCCAACATTCTCTGGGAAATTCAGAAAACTCAGAGCAGACAGTTTCCTGTCTGTCTGCTGGGGAGGCTGGGGTCTGAGGGGACAACTGGGAAAAAGGTGTGCTCCCTGTCCCCTCTCTGTGCTCCCTCTCTGCCAAGAACGTTCTGGGCAGAGTCAGTGCTGACCCCTGTCCACACCACAGGGTGACTTTGGGAGGGTCCTTTCACCTAGAACAAAGGGGAGAAGGAGGCTTTCCGACTGATGACCACTGTGCACAGGCCAAGGAGCGGGACGGCCAGGCAGACGGAGCTGTTCTAGAGACAGGCGTGAGGGCCATAAGGAAGGACACACTATTCTCTGTCCACCCCCAAGACCCCACCGTGCCCAAGGTGCTTGATCACAGACATTTAGCAAGTCTGTTCTTGTGGGTGTTTTGAACAATAACGAGGGTACACAGATTCCCATCGCCTTCCTCTTCCTCAGGCCGGAAGTTTCTCCCAGGGCCTCTCTCCTCCGCAGCCTTGCTTTTCCTTGTTTCCCAGTAAAAGTCCAACTGGGATGCACGTCGGAAGGAGTGGATCCTGGGCTTCAGCCGGGACGTGCCTGCAAACAGAGGCAGCCCCTGGACCTGGGCGGTTTTCCTGGCTCCTTCGCGGGCAGACACAGTGACCGCCCTGCAGACTTGTAGATTCCACCCTTACATTTTCTTGCTTCAAGATCAATGAACTCCGATTTTTTAAAAGGGCGTGCACCGCCGTCTCAGCACATCAGTCAAGCAGAAAAGCCGCGTTCTGGCCGCTGAGCACCCCCTGCCCTGTGGACGGTCACTGGAGCGAGTTTATTTTTCTGTTTCCTAAAAGCCCTGTCACGCCCGCCTCAGCCTGGGGCCGCAGGCAGAGCTGCGGAGGTCTCCGACCCCAGGAACCGCCGCTGGTGGCGAGGGGCTTTGTTGTCAGGAATTCTGAGCGATTGTCTGAGTTTTCTTTCCTCCTCCCTTTTACTTGTTCTTGTTGTATTTGGTCTCAGATAAGCCGAGCCCACTGCCAGGGCTTTCCTGCCGCCCGGACGGGGGGCTGCGGGCTGGACTCGCCAGGGTCTGTCCGGTCGCGCTGGGAAAGCGGGGGTCTGCGGGTGGGGGAGGGCCGTTCCTCCAATTTTCCTGAGTCACTATCCGCAGACGGGCCGCTAATCCCTTCCCGAGCGTCGACCGGCGCCGCCAGACCCCCGCGCCAGGGCCGGAGCCCCCAGACCGCTCCGACGGCGCAGCCCATACATTTTTAACTGCAGTCATTACTAAATTAATAGCAGGCACTAAGACAGATGTCAAAACGTCTTGAAAATGTTTATCTGTGAATAATTGAGAAGGTGGTGGGGCGCATTATCTGATTGTGTAATGAAATATGTATGAGGAACAGCTGTTTGCAGCGGTCCCTCCCGCAGCCAACCCAGCCGGGCCGAGCAAGCGGGAGCCCCGGCGCAGGGGCAGACCACTGGCCAGCGCCCGGGCACCTGCTCGAGTCCCCAGGGTGGCCGGCGGGGCCAGGCCCGGCGCGCCCCACGCCACCCGTTTGGAGCGGCTGCCCGCGCCGCACCCTCGGCCTCGGACGCGAGTCCCCGCCGGCGCCTTCGGGGAGGCCGGGCCGCCGTGTGGCCTGCTCGGAGCCGGGGTCACCGCGGGGTGACGGGGCCACCGCGAGGGCTTTGTCGCCGCTGCCCGGAGGCCCCTTCCCCAGCCCCGCCCGCGCGGCCTGCCGCTTCCCGCAGCCCCGCGCTCCGGCCGTCCGGGCCCCACGGGAAGGGGCGCCCGGCGCGCGCGGCCAAGGCCAAGTCCGGCCGCGCGCGGGGGCCCGGAGGACGCCGCGGGGGCGCGGCCTCCTGGGCCTGCCCGCGCGCGCCGGCCCTCGTGGGGCCCCGGCCCGTCCACTCCGCGCGCGCCATCCTGCGCGCCGGCCGCCGCCTCGGGCCACGCCGGGCTGGCGCCGTGTCTCGGCCGCTGACCCGCCTGGCGCGGCCGGTCCCGGGCGCAGCGACCCGCTCCCGCGCTCCGGACCTGTTGCGGGCGGAGCCGCCGCGCGGGCCGCGGAGTGTCCCCGTCTGTGAAGTCGCAGGGGCGGGCCGGGACGGCGGGACGGCCCCAGGTCGCTCCCCTCTCGGGCCCGCAGCGGCCGGCGAGCAGGACAGCGCGCGCCCGAAAGCAAAATTAAGCATGATTGCTTTTATTTATCTATTGCCTTTATATCATTAAAATATTTTTAGTTACATTGCATTAAACAGCATCCACTCTGATTATTACCTGCCACATCTGTTCATCAGCTTCTGGTAGTCGGCACGACAATGTTAACGATTAAGAAAAAGGCACATCTTATATATTCTGTCAAGATATGTTACCATTTCTATTAACGACAACAACAACAAGAAAAGCCAGGATTCTGTGGAAGAAGCGATGAAGCCTATCGTTCACGACCACTTTATTAATAATCATAGTTGTCAAAAAATTAGGTATGCATAGATTGTGGATGCAAAGAAGATATTAGATGCATAGAATAAACAGTGGGATGGAGGCAGAACTGCAGCTTTTTAAAATAAAATTTTAGCGAGGTAAAAAAAAACTGAGCTATTACGCTTACTTAAAAGATGGCTTTGTTGGTTTAATTATACTGTAGTTATTTTATAAATATGTTTCAAAGGAAGCATGCCATATTGCATGTCAATGAGGGCTGTAAGCACGACTCACAAAAGCTAATGCATACCAAATACCAAATTTTAGTCATTAGCATTCCTATTTATTACAAACTAAAGGAACCTATTAACAGAGAAGAATTTCTATTTAGCTAGCATTACAATGTTTGTCCATTAAACTAAAAAGGGCAAAGTATATACGTATTTTTTTCCCTTGGAGCTATATATTCTCTCTGCCTGGAAACTCGGGGAATGCTGGGGAGATGTGTCAGGTCAGAAGCACCATCCCGGGCTGGGAACGGGTCCGAGGGCCCAGCCCTTGGACTGCACTCCGGTACTTAAGGCTCTGGGTTAGGAGACCCAAGCCGCTCTCTCGGCTGGTCAAGAGCTCAGGGGACTCACTCCTGCCAGGGGCCAGGTCTGAGCAGATGCAGATGATTAAATGTTTCCTCTGGGGGAAAGAGTTCTTGTGACAGTAACATTTTTTGTTTGGACGTTTTCAAGTGCTTGACTGCCCCAGGCTGCGTCTTCTCCCAGGCTGATTCCCGATTCCCCGATGGGGCGGAGGTGCCTGGCCGAGCCGGAAGCTGTGGAAGGGAGGAGACTGGGGCCAGGCGGACTGGGGGGCACCCGGCACATCTGCCCCAGCCTGCGGTGGGAACATCACTGCTGTTTCCCAGGGAGAGCTCCCATCTTTCTTACGTTTCAAAACTTTTCCTCCTTAAAACTGGAGGCCGAGTTTTCTCCCTCCCTGACTGTGCAGGCCAAAAGCAAAAAGAAAAAAAGAAGAAAAAGAGGAACCAAAATGAAATATTTGAAACAAGGACGGGTTATTTTGGATTATGTTAAATAGGATTATTTTGTGTATGGGTGGGAAAATAAAATACTAGTTATCGGCTTCTTAAACTTGGTGTATCTACCCAGCTGCTCAGCCCCACTTCTCTGCACTGGGTCTAAGTATTCTGCTGACTTTGAAGAAGTTTTGCATGGAAAAGATTGAAAATGGCTACGGAAGCGGTCTCCCCGGATACAACAAATGGTGGCAGGAGGACGGGGAAGGAGTACTCGTTTCAGGGACCGGCCATCGCTCTTGGCACCGAGCAGTTTCAATCTCCGCAAGGATCTTAATTTTCAATGTAAAAACTCACTTGCTGTGGTGGGAGGCCGGGGAGTGGGGCCGGCGTCTCGGGGTCTTGCCCCTGTAACCACCTGGCGAGGCGCAGGAGGGAAGTGCTCGATTTCTCTGCCGGTTGGAGCCCCATTTGCGGCGCCCCAGTTCCGGGGAGAAAGTGCCTTCTCCCTTTCACCTCTGTTCCAGCAGTGGCAAACCTTTCTCTGAGACAAGGCGTGTTTGCTCTGGAGCTGGGGAAGGGGCTTAAATGCCTGAGTATTGGGGAAGAAAACATTGGCAGAAAGGCAGAGCCAGGATGATCTGGGTGACCCAGCTCCTTCACCGCAGCCCGCGCGAACCCATCTGACTGCCCACTTGCCTCTCCCTCAACTCCCACTGCCCGGTCCGTGTGGACCAGCACTGGCCAGGGAGAAGAGGCTTCCTGTCGACGGACGGAAACCATGACAGTTCCCACATCTCAGGGCGGGAAAGGAGAGGAAGGTGCACTGCAGTTTCCAACAGCAGCTGTGGAGAGAACCTGGGTGGTGGGGGGAGAGAGAGAGAGAGAGAGAGAGAGAGAGAGAGAGAGAGAGAGAGAGAGAAAGGAGAGGGAGGAGAGAGAGAGGGAGGGAGGGAGAGGGAGAGAGAGAAAAAGAAGGGAGAGAGGAAGAGAGGGAGAGAAAGGAGAGAGAGTAGAGAGAGGGAGGGAGAGAGGAGAGAGAGGGAGAGACAGGAGGGGAGGGAGGGAGAGGGAGGGAGGGAGAGAAAAAGAGAAAGAGAGGGAGAGAGAGCATGCAGGCACGGAGAGAGCCTTTTCTGGGTACCTTATGTCAGTTGGTAAGGATCAGACTAATCCTGCCTGGGACCCCAGGAGGACATGGAGAGAAAGCTAGGAGGGCTTTCTGGAAGAAGGGTCTTTGTGCCGAGCCTCTGGGACTGGGGGTGCTTGGAGATGGATGGCGGCCCCTGCGCATGGCTACCAAACTTGCCTTCAATGTGCCTGTGGTGATGGGTCTAAGTAGGTGACCGTTTTCAAGTCCTTTGACTTATTTTTTTGAAACACAAAATGACAGCCCATAAAGGCTCTTTCTCCCCAGCTCTCCTGAACCCCTGGGCCTACCTGAGTTCAGACACTCTCCGCCTCCTGGGGCGAGGCCTAGGTTGGCGGTTCTGTGCAGGGCGGAGGGCAGACTGCGAAGCCCCCGCTGTGAGCACTTCTCCTCCTCCTACTCGGAGGAGAGGTCCAGAGTCTTCACCTTCCTCCTGACCCTCCGGGAGAGGACGGCGGGAAGCCGGCAGGGGGCAGGAGCAGGGCCAGAGCAGCTCGTGCTCCCCACACCTCCCCCCTCCCCCCATGACAGTCAGGCTGCTCGGACAAGGGCTTGGCTCTGTTCTGAAAGACAAATCAGGAAGGTCTGCAGCGCTCTGGCTCCCAGCGGTGGCCGGCCTTGGGCGACCGTAATCAGCCGTGAACAGCGTCTTTCTCCTCTGGGACAGATGCTTCTTGACCTGAGTCCGAAGATGGCCCCACCAGAGCGGGACTCGGAGCTGGCGGGTGGATGTGAGTCTCCCCCTGTCCTCCCCCGCCCCCCAGACAGGCCTGCCCCGGTGGGGGCCATCACTGGCCGCCTTCTCTAAACAAGTCACTGTTTCTTCCTAAACTAAGCCCGAAAGTCAACAAGTTGAGGGCAATTCAATTTCAATAATAAACAGATGTCTTTTGAGTTCCTCCCACGGAAGCCCAGACTCAAAAGGAGGAAGCCGAAGACCCTGGAACGGGGTCTGGGTGGGAGGCTGGAGAGGCGCCAGCCCCCACCTGCCTCTGCCCCTCACTGCACGAACCCACGAACCCGGGTGCAGACTTGCTCTTCCGGGAGCTTTGGGTGTGAGAGGTGTTCAGGCCGAGCCGAGGCCAACCCGTGTGAGACCCTGGTGAGGACAGGCTGGGGGTGGGTCCACAAAGGATTGTGGGCGGAATGGGGCATGGAGACCTTTCACGTGTGTGTGTGTGTGTGTGTGTGTGTGTGTGTGTTCGCGTGCACACAAGCAATACTAGACAGATGCAAGCCCTTCTGAAAGTCTTGGGGAAAAGAGAAAAAGGTGGTCCGACCTCTGTCTGGCAAGGAGGCACCACGTCAGGAAGTGAAGGGGTCGATTCCACCTCAGTCTGCCTTGGTTCCCTCAAGAGCACTTCAGAGAGAGCGTCACTCTCTTCCCATCTACCATAGAGGAGGATGTGCCCATCCCCCGGGGGTGGGCAGGCAGACCATGTCCCCAAAGACCACTGACCCTCACACCCTGAGCACTGGCCCACCTGGAGGAAAGTGTGGGTTGGGGGGACTCCGGGGGACGTGGGCAAAACCTGTCCCGGGCGCAGGTCGTGGCCAGGCTGTGCCCAGACGGGGTTTCCAGACCCTGGGTCACCCTAGTGGCAGGGCGGAGAGGGAGGAAGAGGAGTCTGCAGGTCAGCCAGGCAGCCTGGGAGGGGCGGCCAGTGCCCAGTGCCCAGAGACGCACCCACCTGTGCGGGGGAGGCCCTCGGTCCTGCCCCAGGGAGCTTCTGCCAGGCCCCATGTGGGGGAAGCGCTTCCGATCGAGTTGAACAACTTTCTGGGTAACTTCTCTGAGTACTGATTGCTCATTCACGCAGAAGCAGGACGCCTTTCTCTGCCCTGTTCGCTGCCTTTGTTGGGTGGGGAGGCTGCTCTGGTCGCTGCAAATGGCTCTCCACGACATTTTCTGACATTCAGCGAGGCCCTTTTATCAGGAGTCGCCGCTCACCTCCACGCACGCAATCCATTTTGTTTTGTTCTCCTTCGCGGCCCCTTTCCGACACCGGCCGGGAGAATGATAAATGGCCAGGTGGCGTATTTCTCAAGCTGCACTCAAATGTCACTGTGGAAAATCTTTAATGGACTAAGTGTAGCTTTTCACGTTACAACTTGTCAGGGACTGAGAAATTCTAGAGTTTCTCCTTAATCCACAAGTCTTTGGAACCTCACATCTGCAAGCAGAGACTAATTATAAGCCGCACCAGTCAGACCTGGGCAAGCAGAAACCAAGGAGAAAACATGTGATATCAGCTAATTCCTTCTCAGTTTGGTTGTCATCTCATCGCGGCCACTTCCTTTCCCCCGGAGAACGCGCAGCCCCAGAAATCTGTTACTCTGATGAAGTCCGCTACACCCGGCCACCCCAGCTCGTAACTGAGTTGCCCGCCCTCCCTCTCCACCTCTGCTTCTCCTCCCGCCATCCTGCTCTGAGCCACAAGGCTGGCCTCGGGCACTGGCTCTGAGAGGGCTGTTCAGGAGATCCGAGGCGTCCTGAGGCAGAATCCTTTATCTTGGCCCCACGGTGCTCCCTGACAGCTGAGTCCCCGCCCTGGCAATGCCCACCGAGACACCTTCCCCCCCTGCTCAGGGCTGCTCACTCATCTTTTATTACACCTGGTCTCACTCGTCCTCCCTCACCCCCCTGCTCAAAGTGACTGGCTCGCTGTCCCTCATCCCTGCACAGAGCAGCTCATCTGGGGTCCCCTGAGCAGGGGTCGCTGATCCCTGGAGTGGGCATAGTCTGAGGAGTGCCCACAGTACCTCCGGCCTCACTCTGCCCCTACGTCCATGTCTGAAGGTCAAAGGCGTAGAGAAAGAGATCCCCAGAAGCCGAGGGGAAGAGCCCAGTCGCAGAGTTGGGCCCCCTCCTTGCCCAGGATGCCAGATGGGTATTTTTTTTTTTTGCTTTTTGGGTCACACCCAGCAATGCTCAGGGGTTACTCCTGGCTCATGCACTCAGGAATTACTCCTGGTGGTGCTCGGGGGACCATATGGGATGCTGGGAATCGAACCTGGACCGGCCGCATGCAAGGCAAATGCCCTACCCGCTGTGCTATGGCTCCAGCCCCGATGCCAGATGGGTATGGGGCTCACCACAACCCTCCCGGCTCCCCTCGCCCTCGACCTGGGCTCTCCTGAAGCTTTGACCCCAGAGCTGTCTTTGCATCTGCTCTGCCCCTGCTGGGCTCCTCCCCTGTCACCTTGGTCCCTGCCCTGCCCCCCTCCCCCCCCCCGGGGGCTGTGAGGGTCTTTGTTTCTGCTGCTCTGTGATGGCTGTTTTTAGGGGGCTTGGGGGTGGGGGGGGCATACCAAGAGTGCTCAGAACTCTCACTCCTCATGGGGCTCAGGGGAGCATACGCAGTGCTGGGGGTCCATGCACGGCAAGCGCCCTCCCTGCTGGAGCTCACTTCTGTCTCTTCTGGAACCTTCCAGTTATGCCAGAAGTGGGACTTCCTGTCTCAAGCCAGGAGGTGGACTTGACGCGGGCGCCCCCAGTGGCCAGCCGTGGGGGTGCAGCAGAGGAGCTTCGGCCGGTCTGGGGTCTCAGCCTCTTGGGTAGGGGAGGAGGGTCTCTCGGGCAGCCTGGGGGGTTGTGGGACCCACCGGAAGCCAGACAGGGCCTGAGAGGCCACTGAAGGCAAGGCTGCCATCGAGATGCGGTTCTGTCGGAAAAGGCGCACCAAGCACCGGGTTCACTCGCCCGGAACCAGTGGAGGCACCACTGTCTCTCGTTAGGAAACAGGCCCAGGTGGCAGCGGGGACTCCTGGGGCCCAGTGCACGCGACTGTATGAGTGTGTGTGTTTGAATGTATTGTAGCACGTGTGTCCTCATGTGGGAGGGTGTGAGTATGCATGTGTGTGAGTGTGAGTGTGCACGTGTGTGAGTGTGTGTGTGTGAGACTGTGTGAGTGTGTGTTTGAGTGCATTGTGAGCACACGTGTCCTCATGTGGGAGGGCATGACTGCACGTGTGTGACTGTGTGTGTGTGGCTGTGGCTGTGTGCTTGAGTGGGGGGGGCTGGGCTCTGTCGGGGTGCAGAGTGGAGAAGGGGCACCTCGCAGAGCCCCGAGACCCTGAGGTTGCCCGTTATCCAGCTCTCCCCTGCGGCCTGCCGTCAGAGAGTGGACGCAGTCTCGGGGAGTCGTTCTCGGCTTTGGGGGAGCTGCTTGAGGCTCAGGTCAGAGAGAGCCGCGGGGCTCAGCGTCAGGTCAGCTCTGCGCACTGAAGACGCTTCTCCGTTCCTCCCGCACCTTTACAGGCTCGAGCCACCTGGATGCTCCACGGCCCCTGCTGCTCCCCCTGCATGCCGGCCCCCACAGCCCACACTGCCCTCTTGGCTCCCGCAGCACACCTGCACCTCCAACCACGCACCCAGCCCCCATTGAGTGTTCCGAGGGCGCTGCGGGCCCTGGTGGGAGGGAGGCAGCCCCCATGTGCGGCAGGCTTGGGGCATGAGGGTGCCCGAGGCCCTGCCACATCCCAGTGCCTCTGTGAGTGCGTGTGAGTGTATTGTGGAGGGCCCCTTGCCCCGTGCCCTGCCCTGTCCCAGCATAGCACTGCCCCGGGCCTTGGGGCGCAGCCCCTGGCCTCCTCTCAGTCATCATTCCCTCCGCCGTCCCCCGTTTCTGCTCCACACCTGCCCAGGTGACTCTGTCCCTCCGCTCTCCCATCAGCCTGTCACGGACAATCTGCACACCGCTGACCCCACAATAGACTCTGATGGTTGTGGACCTGGTGACCAATGACAACTGGCCAAGCACGGGGGCCACCTGTCCCTCCAGACAGCCAGGGGGCGCCTCCACGTGTGTGTGCATGCACACACACAACACACACACATACACACGAGCGCACACATGCACATCACCCCTGGAGGTACATACGCATGTGCCACACGTGCTTGAGCACATGCATGTATGTCCACTCACATGGGGACATGCACACACCCACATGCACATGTAGGGCTAATCACCTGCATTGGTACCTGCACACAGCTAAGCATGCCTGAACATGCACATACACACATGTGGACACATGCATGTCCGTAACACGCACGCACCTACACTCACGCACACTGCCTGAACCTGAGCACACTCACACACCAACCTTCCAGAGGGACCGTGCTGAGCCTCAGGCCCAGTGTTTCTGCGAGCCCACAGCTGAGTGTGGACAGCTGAGTGTGGGCGTGTGTCCAAGGGTGTGTCTGATGGCGGGTGGTGTCTGAAGGTATCTCCCAGGGTGGTTGTGTGTTGGAGGGTTTGTACGTGTTCCAGTGTGTCTGAGGGTGGTGCATGTCTGAGGGTGTGTGTGTGTGTGTGTGTGTGTGTGTGTGTGTGTGTGTGTGTGTGTGTCCCAGGGTGGGTGTTCTCTCTTGTGGGAACCCTTTGACCCGGAGCCCAGACCAGCAGCTCTGGGGCTGCTGACCGTATGTATGTGGGCCTGAGAGGGCGACGGGAGGGCCGTGCCTCCCCGCGTCCCATCTGCTCGCAACCATCCAGCCCTCCCGCCCCCCGACTCAGTGGGTCTGAGGCTGCGGGCCCTGAAGCCCAGGCCGCACCCACTAGCCCGCGGCTGTCTCGGGAGCCCACACAGAGGCCTGGCGCTGGCGTGGAGTGGACATGTTTGTGCGGCCCCGGCACATGGACAGGCCCCCAGGAACCCTGAGCCTGTGCCCTTGTCATTTTTAAGATCCGACAGGAAAGTCGTTCCCTGCCATGGAAGTTCAATCAGATGCAGCAGAAATTGCTTCGATGTTCCACAGGGGAAGGGGGCTCCACGCGGCCTCCAGGGGACTGATGTCTATTAAATATTTGCTTTTCTCTCCAGCTCACACTGCACTGAGTAATTTGTATTTGGCAGAAACCAGCTGCAATTACATTAGTCAATCCAAAAGCCCAACTTGCTCATACAAAATGCAAACAAATTAGTTAAAATGGCCTAATTAGTGGACTGTAAAAATACAAACTGAGGCTGGCAGCCCGGCGGCCGCGCAGGAGTGTGGTCCCCACGCAGAGGACACGCAGGCACCTGGGCCGGGCTCCCGGCTGACGGCTGATGGTGGCTTCTGCGCCTTGTCCGGCCTCTCGCCGAGCCGAGTAGGGACAGAGCAGGGTGGCAGCACTCGGGCTAGTCACAGGCTCTCTCCCCGCCGGAAGGGGCCACCGCCTGCATGGCTGGTATGTCTCGAGTGTCCTTGTGTGCTGTGTGGCTTGGATGACCTGCATGTCTCAAGTGTCCTGTGTGTTGGGGACCAGAGTGATGACATAGCAGGGAGGGCGTTTGCCTTGCATGTGGCTGACCAGGGTTCGATCCCTGGCATCCCCTAGGGTCCCTTGGGCATCATCGGAGTGATTCCTGAGTGTAGAGCCAGGAGTCAGCCCTGAGCATCACTAGGTGGCCCAAAACTAAGCCCCAAATTCCTTGTGTGTCTCGTATGTCCTGTGTGTCTTATGTAGTCCCTGTGTTCGTGCATCCCTGTGTCCTTGTGTCCTGTGTCCGTGTGTCCGTGCGTTCCTGTGTCCATGTGTCCTTGCGTCTGTGTGTCCTGTGTGTCCGTGTGTCCCATGTGTCAGTGTGTCCTGTGTGTCCGTGTGTCCCTGTGTCCATGTGTCTTGTGTGTCCATGTGTCCTGTGTCCATGTGTTCTTGTGTTCATGTTTCCTTATGTCCGTGTGTTTGTGTGTCCTTTGTCCGTATGTCCCTATGTCTGTGTGCCCGTGTGTTCTCTCCATGTGTCTGTGTGTCCCTGTGTCCGTGTGTCCTGTGTGTTCGTGTGTCCCTGTGTCCCTGTGCCCATGTGTCCCTGTGTCCGTGTGTCCCTGTGTCCGTGTGTCCATGTGTCTTGTGTGTCCGTGTGTCATGTGTTCGTGTGTCCGTGTGTCCCTGTGTCCTGTGTCCATATGTCCGTGTGTCCCTGTGTCTGTGTGTCCTGTGTGTCCCTGTGTCCGTGTGTCCCTGTGTCCCTGTGTCCATGTGTTCGTGTGTCCCTGTGTCCGTGTGTCCCTGTGTTTGTGTGTCCGTGTGTCCCTGTGTCCCATGTGTCCAGTGTTTTCTAGATGTCCCATGTCTCCTGTATCCCTGTGTCCATGTGTCCCTGTGTTCGTGTGTTCCTGTGTCCGTGTGTCCGTGTATCCCTGTGTCCCATGTGTCTGGTGTGTTCTAGGTGTCCCATGTCCCCCGTGTCCTTGTGTTCCTGAGTATCTGTATCAGGGTGTCCTGTGTGGACACAGCCCGCGGGCACACATGTGCTGAGACACTGCTGCAGAGTGGTGTGGGGTCTGGGTGTCGTGCTCTGTGGGCCCCTCAGCTCTGGCTGAGCCTGCAGGAGTGACACTGATGGGAGAGCCAATGCTGTGGCCCTCCTCACCGTGGGGCAGATTCTGGACACAGGACAGCCCATCCAGAGACACGAGCAAACCAACACGAGCTCGTTTCTCTCATCTGCTTCCTTTTCTCCACGCTCCAGCCCACAGACACAGGAGGTGGATCTTCTACCCACCAACCCACGGACATGGGAAGTGGGTGCTTTACATGCCAGCCCACAAACACAGGAAGTGGGTCCGTCCTCCACATGCCAGCCCACTGACACGGGAGCTGGGTCCTCTACGCTTCAGCCCATGGACACGGAAGCTGGGTCCTCCACACGCCAGCCCTCGGGACACGGGAGGTGGGTCCTCCACACACCAGTCCACGGACACGGGAGCCGGGTCCTCTATGCTTCAGCCCATGGACACGGAAGCTGGGTCCTCTACGCTTCAGTCCTTGGACATGGGAGGTGGGTCTTCCACACAACAACCCGGAAGACAGGATTCTCCACCCGCCCGCCTTCAGTCAGATATGTGTTCTTGCTCTCTCCACAGTTGCTCGAGGGTCACCTCCCAAGCGTCCTGCCGTGGGTCTTTCTACCATCATCTCTGAGTGAAGACAACCTTTGGGGTCCATGTGGGGGCAGGGTGTCTGTCAGGTGAGGACACATGCTGCGGGGACACTCAGTGCTTGGTTGTCATTTCCCTTCCCTAAAGCACACTCACTCAGTGACGGTCACAGCACGGAGGGGGAGCCAGATGTCCCTACCAGGTCTATGTCTGACAAGACCCGAGCTTCCGGGAGGGCTCAGAGCCCTGTCACTAGCCCGGCCTGCGGCCCTGTCAGGACGGGCCGCACAGTGGGTCTCCCCAGTCAGGCAGCCAAGGCCACATACCGGGCGGCTTCCTCACCGTCCCCGCCAGCTCGTGGGACTGTGCCCACCCCTTCACGCCCACACTTCAGGGGGCTCGGACCAGGCTACCCACTGGCAGGATAGAGCAAGGAAAGGCCAGAGTACCTCAGGCAGGCCATGTGTGGAAGCTGATCTCCAGGCCGCAGGAGGCAGAAGTCCAGCCATCACTCCCGCCGTGATGTTGCGGCCCATCTGTGGGCAGTGATGAGAGCAGGTGCAGCCCCAGGGGGAACTGTTGGGCCACAGGTGTGGCCCTCGGGATGGGGTCAGGTTCCTGACTGTTCTCAAAGTGGGCACACTGGGGTGGGCACCAGCGTCCCCCCCCGCCCCTGGCCCTGAGGCCACGTGGCTGAGCTTGGCCCAAACCCCGGAGCCTGCGTGGCCTGGGGCTGGGCTCTCACTTGTCCTTCTCAGCAACTGAGGGGCTCGGGTGGGGGGGGCGGTGGGAACTGCTCCCCCAGCCTTGACTCTGCCTGGCCCCTCACTGGCGACTCTGGGGGACTATGGCGGGCTTGTCCCGCCCCAGGGTGTCCTTGCCGTCCGGCGCCTGCCAGGCCTCTGGAGTTCTGGTCGCAGCAGCTGTTTGCTTTCTGCTTTCTGCTGCCAGAGCAACCCTGCGCTACTCCCCGGTCTTCTCCGCCCGTGCGTCCATGTGGTTCTGTTGGGTCACACCTCCTCTGGCGCTCTGTGGGGTGGGGTTGGTTCTGTTGGTCGGCTCTTGCTCGGGAGTTTCTCTGCATTCTTGGTAAACTGGGCACAGTGGACAGGCATTCATGCAGGGTGTGGATGGGCGACTTGGAGCTCGTGTCTGCTCTGCGATTCCTCATGTTCAGAGCCAGACCTTCTCTCCTGGGCCTCCCTCCCCTCCTCGGTGGTGCTCATTTCTGACGTCTCTCAGGGCCAGGCACAGTGACTGTCACCCTGGGGACTCCACACAGCGCGTAGGGTGGTGCCAGGATCTGCCTGGGCCTCACACTCAGGCAGGACCAGGCTCCTCTTCCAACTACTGTGATTCTGTGCTCAGGCTGCAGGGATGGGCCACTGGGGGCCTGGCTCCGTCCAGCCCCAGAGGGATCCAGAAGAGGGGATCCCCACACCCCGTGACCTGAGAGGTGGGACGCCAGCGTCCTCTTACCCCAGAAGCATGATCTGAGCAGAAGGGGAGGAGCCGGGCCCTTCCTTTCCCTGAGCTGGGGCTTGGACGCCTGATCCCGTGCACGGGGCAGCACCTCCAGGGAGAGAAAGAGCCTGGCCCATGTGGTCAGCTAGTGGTGAGTCATGGTGAGTTGGTGGTTAGTGGTGAGTTGGTGGCGAGTTGGTGGTTAGTGGTGAGTTGGTTAGTGGTGAATTGGAAGTAAGTTGGTGGTTAGTGGTAAGTTGGTGGCGAGTTGGTGGTTAGTGATGAGTTGGTGGTGACCTTACAGTGAGTTAGAGCAGGGCCAGTGGCGAGTTAGCGGTGAGTTTGGTGAGATGGTGGTAGGTTGTGGCTGCAGTGTGTTCCTTCGAGAGCTGGAGGGCCCCACCTGCTGCCGCCGCAGCTCCCCTGCTCCCCTCAGCCTCTCCCTGACCCTCCACGCTGGCTTCCTGAAGGCGCAGCTTCCCGCGGGCCTCGTGTGCTTCTGCTGCACAGTATGCCCCATCTCCGTGGAGGGCGGTGACCTTGTGACTGGACCCTTCTGTGTTTGGTGAGGAACGTGAGGCACAGGAACCTGGATCCCTGACCTCCCCTTCTGGCCTGGAAGCTTCTCCTGGTAGTGGCCAGTGTCTGTCAGAGGCAGCGTCTGACAAGGCGCAATGGTGAGGCTTCTGGCCCAGAGCAGGGAGCTGCGCGGGAGGCCACGATGGTGCCACCCACTGCCTGCCCTGAGTCACCTGGCTGTGGGGATCGGTGACCTTCTCTGGGAAGGACTGCCCGCCTGGGGGCTTCCCGCCCAGCCTGGTCTGCACCTGCTGACCAGATGCGATGCCTCAGACTAGCTCTGCAGGTAAAGGAGCAGGAGCAGCAGGACGACCTCGGGAGGGAGCAAGACCTCCAAGTGAGGGGGAGCCAGTGGCTGTGGGGGCGGAGCCAGTGGCTGTGGGGGCGGAGCCGGTGTTTGTTGGGGCGGAGCAAGCGGCTGTGGGGAGAGCCAGCCGCACTGCAAGGCTGGACTGGCATCCTCAGGGATGCAGACACGTGTGTAAGACCGTCACACTCCCCTGGACTCATGGAGTGCCCGTAAGGTGCCGACTGTGGGCACCTGTGTCCTGTCTCCATGCCCATTATCTACTCACCCGCGCCAGAACCTTCTGGAAGCTCCTCCCATGTGGCGGCCTTGGTTCTGTGAGGGGCAGGCTAGTTCCACACTCCACGAGGGTTATAGGCTCAGAGCCTGCCGGATGGCCGGGGACTCCCGTGGGGTGAGAGTCTCCCCCCTGCTGTCGGCCCAGCACCTTCTGCAGAGGTTGGTGGCAGCTTTGCCGGGGGGTCGCTGCCCTGCCCTTGGTCCCCACAGGGGCCTGTCTGGGGGCTCTTCTCAGAAAAACGGGCAGAAGCGGGTCAGCCCCAGGTGCAGCAGGGACCCTTCAGTCCCCGAGCCCAGGTGTGCCCCTAGTGGATGTGGCTCGGAGTCTGCCACCTCTGCCAGCGGCTGTGGGCAAAGCCGGCACTGCTGCATGCTAAGCTGGGAGCCTGCAACCCCAGAGCCTCCCAGGTGACAGCTGGGCGGGGGGCGGGCAGGAGGCCCCTGTTGCGTGTTGTGTGGGTGCGACTGGGCGCCCAGAGGAGGGGACCGCTCGGCTGTGCAGGCAGGGGCCTGCGTGACACCAGGAGATGAGGTGTCATGGTGCCAGCAAGACTCAGCTGAAGTCTCTGGCACAGCTGTCGGGTCACTCCCGGGGCGCTCCAGACCCCGCTGTCCCTGCACCCGGTGGGCGAGTGTCTGCCTCTGCTTCCTGCCCTGCAGCGTGGGCGGTGAACGTCTCAGCTGAGTCGTTAGCTGCTCAGACAGTATCATGAAGCAAACACAGACTTAAAACGTGCCTCTGGAAAGGAAGGATGGAGACGGGCAGAGCGGCCGGGAAATGACAGGTGAGAGCTGCCCGGTACAAGGGGAGTGAGGGGGATGCAGGCCCAGCGTGCCCCGGCGTTTCTGCCAGTCCAACCCAAAAAGAGGCTAGTCCTGGGGAGATGCCAAGCCGGCAAGACCCAGGAAGGCCTGTCTCCGGGCTGAGAACACTGCGGCCCTCTTGGGGTGGGGGAGCTGAGTCCCTGTCCTCCTAAGACCCAGCTGCCCCACCCACCACCCACGGACACCAACACATGGATGTCCCAGCCTCACAGCCTCGTGGGAAACTGCTGGATTGTCCCAGTTCTGCAGCTCGTGGAGTGCGGGTCACACATGCGTTTGCTGGCGCACATGCCTCCAGACTAGGATACTGGCAGCCCAGGAGGAATGGGATGAGACCGTTGCAGAGAAACCCACTCAGCTCAGTAAAGGAAAATGCTAACAGAAGGCTCAGCTGGCACCAGAAGGCCAGGGATCCCCAGACAGAGCCTCTAATGGCACCGCTACGGGATTGAACTAATTCCACAAGTTTTCTTTTACTGACTTGTTTTTGGATAATTCCATTCGCCTTTTTTTTTTTATAACAACCAACATAAAGTAAATTATTTTGTGCCTGCAAAGGGGGCAGGCATGGGGGATGGGTAGGAAATGGGGGATTTGGTGAAGGAAGGCCCCACTGGTGGTGGCATTGGTGCTGGGACCCCGAATGCCTGTGAAAACTGCGTTATGAACCACTTTGTAAGCCACAGTGCTAAGATACATTTTTTTAAAAAACCCAACCAAAAAATGTCCAAGACATATTGTGATCAAAGTGAGGAGAGACAGACACAGACTCTTTCACGGGTCAAGAGAAACAAACCTCACATACATGACAGGCAGCTGCAGTCTGCAGATTCATCTAGTGAGACGACCAACAAGAAGAGAATAAAGTGATGTGTACCAAATTTTGGATGAAAAAGCTTTCAACTAAGTGTCGGAGCCATAGCACAGCGGGAAGGGCGTTCGCCTTGCTTGTGGCCGACCCAAGTTCAATCCCTGGCATCCTATAGAGAGTAATTCCTGAGTGCAGAGCCAGGAGTCACTCCTGACCATCACTGGGTGTGACCCAAAAAGAAACAACAACAACAACAAAACCCGAACTTTCAACTAAGAATTTTCTACCTAGCAAGGTTATCACTCGGTTGATGCAGGGATAGACACATTTTCTGACAGAGGGCAGCTGAGGACATTTGTAGTCTGTAAACTGACTCTGTGGGCATGCTGAATGGCTTCATATAAAAATCAAAGATTACTTAGTACAGCGGGTAGGGCGCTTGCCTTGCATGTGATCTGGGTTTGATCTCTGGCATCCTTTGTGGCCCCCTGACCCTGCCAGGAGTCAGCCCTGAGCAGAGCTGGGCATAGCTCCCAACCCAAAATAAATAAATAATTTGAAAATAAATTTTAAAAATCAGAGCTCACAAAGCATAAGTAATCAAAGTACCCAGCAGTTCATGTCAATAGATTCCTAATAAATACCAATAATTTTTCTAAATGCTGGTGACTGAACTTTCCCACGAACAGGAAACAGAATCTGACCTTCTGTTTCTTACCAGAGACACAACTGAACGTTCACGATAAACACAGACTCTGAGAGAAAGTCTGGAAAACAGAGGCCTTAGAAAGGCAGGTACAGCCCTACTTGTATTAGACCAAACAGCATTCAAGCTATGGAAAGGAGAAAGTGGCTCAGGGACTGAGACCATGAAGGTCGAACCTTTATGAGCAGAGGTGCACAGAATGAAGGGCCAGCAAAGTTTCTGAAGCCATCGTTAGGGTCCTGAGGACACATGTCAATGACCCCACAGAAGTCGTGGAGACTCTCGTCAGTCACTGTCATATTGAACAGGCCGGCCATAAATAAAGAAACAAGATCTCCAAGGAAGGGGAAAACTGGGGCTCATAGGCATATGCAGGACCCTCTACCTGCCAAGAAGACAATTTATACATTCTCCAGGGCACCTGGAGCATTCTCCATAGTAGATCACGTGTTGGGATACAATTGAATTATCCATTAAAATCACACAAAAAAAGAAATCATATCAAGTGTCTTTTAAGACCTTTAATCCCATGAAGGTAGGAATTAGTTTTAAAGGTTGGTAACAGCTCCAACATTTGGAACCTGAACAATATGCTTTAAATAGCAACTGTACCAAAGAGGAAATCAAAGAAGGAAAAGATTCATTGAAACAAATGAGAATAAAGACACAAACTCTCAGAGCCTAGGACCACAGCAAAAGCAGTACTAAGAGGGAAGTTTCTAGAAATGCAGGCTTACATAAAAAAATATGAAAAAGCTCATATTGAATACTAACTACGGAAATTATCCTCCAGACCAACCCCTGGGTCCACACCGCCTCCCCAGTGAGCTTTGCCGAGCTTCAAAGGGGGCTGGCTTCTCCCACACTGCCAAGAAACAGGGACCAACAGCTTCTAAGAACCCAACAGCACACAGTTCCAGAAGCAGACAGAAATAACACTAGAAAAAAGAAAATTGCAGGCCATTATCCCTAATGAATATCGTTGCAAAGTCTCTCGATCAAATCTTAGCAGTTGTATATCTAAAAGATCATACACCATGATCGAGTGGGATTCTCCCAGGGATGTAAAGGATGGTTCAACACATGCAAATAAATTAATATTAAGGAAAGATGAGAAAAGATTTTGTCAAAATTCAAAAATCATAAAAAGCTTCACCAAAATAGGGACAGAAGAAACATACCTCAGTATAGTAATGGCCACTTACACACACACACTCTCTCTGTCTTTGTCTCTGTCTCTCTTTCAGCATTATACGTATGCGAAAGCCAGTATCACATATTCTGGCAATAAGCTGAAAGCCTTCCCTCTGAGATCAGGAACAAGGCAAAGATTTATACTTTCTCCACTTTTATTCAATATCGTTTTAGAAGTCCCTTTTTTTTAGACTTTTTTTGGGTCACACCCGGCGATGCACAGGGGTTATTCCTGGCTCATGGACCCTATGGGATGCTGGGAATCGAACCCGGGTTGGCCGCGTGCAAGGCAAACGCCCTACCCGCTGTGCTATGGCTCCAGCCCCATCGTTTTAGAAGTCCTTGACACAGTAATCGGGCAAGAAAAAGAAATCAAAGGCATCCAAAATGGAAAAGAAGTTAAATGATCACTATTAGCAGATGACCTAGTAAAATACATCGTCGATTTGCTCGAGCAGGCCCAGTAACGTCTCCATTGGAGATTTTGTTGTTACTGTGTCTGGCATATCGAATACTCTCGGTAGCTTTCCGGGCTCTCCGAGAGGGGCGGAGGAATCGAACTCGGGTCGGCCATGTTGGCCGCATGCAAGGCCCTACCGCTGTGCTATCGCTCCAGCCCTTGTGACATTTCTATAAGCAAATCATTAACTAGAGGAGAAAGAAATGTAAAATACATATAAAACCCTAAAGACTCCACTCCAGAACTCTAGGAAATAATGCATCAATACAGAAAGGTAGCAGGTGACAAAAGCAACACACAGAAATCTGAGGCATTTCTTTTTTTCTTTTTGGGTCACACCCGGCGATTCACAGGGGATTACTCCTGTCTCTGCATTCAGGAGTTACTCCTGGCGGTGCTCAGGGGACCATATGGGTTGCTGGGAATTGATCCCCGGGTTGGCCGCATGCAAGGCAAACGCTCTACCCGCTGTGCTATCTCTCCAGCCCTTGTGACATTTCTATATGCAAATCATTAACTAGAGGAGAAAGAAATAAAAAGGCAACCCAATTGAAAATGTGTCCCCCAAATAACCAATGTGTCCCCCCCAAAAAAAAACCTAGGGACCAACTTAACAAAGGTCGAAAAATACCTGTACATGGAAAACTATAATTCACTATGGAAAGAAAGAGAAGAGGACACCAGGAGAAGGAGAAATCCTCCACGCTCATGAGTAGGGAGAATCGTCGTTGTTAAAAGACTGTCTGAGCAGAGCGTCGTGGATTCAGAGCAATCCCCCTCCAACTTTGATGACGTTTTTCCAGAACTTGAGTCAGGCGCTACGGAGACTTGACTGGACTCCTACGACTCCCCACTCGGCTGGGGGCTCTTCGAGGAGAGCTGTCGGCAACTGAGGGGCACTGCCCGCCTGATGCGTCACACCACAAGACGTGAGGCGTTGGAATGAGGACGGACTCCCAGGCGTCACCGAGGAAAGCTGCTGTGCTGCTGGGAGCTTCGGGCCGGGCTTCCGGGAGTGCTGCGTCCGTCCAGCCTGTGGCAGTCCTGGGTTGCGTTGCTCCGCGACCATCCACCCGGTGGCCATCCTGGACCCTGATGCCCCGGCGACTCCCCCATGCTGTGGTCATTCTGGGCTGTGTGGGTCCAGCAGCTTCCACGCACGGGAGGGTGGGGTCGCAGGGGCGAGGGGAGCTGGGTCAGTCCCACTGTGGCCAGGGTCTCCCGGCCGTCGCCTGGCTCTGCCTGTGCTGGGCTGCTCTGAGTCTGAGATTGCAAGAGCAGGCACCAGGGTGGAGAAGACGAGACCTGGGTGTGGGCCACTTGGTCCCGCGGGCCCAGCCGTCCTGTCCTATCCAGCACAGGGGATGCTTGCGGCCAGCTGCTTCTGCCATCTCCCCCGACGAGAAGGGTCAGGCACCGGGGGCAAGGCTGGGGCCGCTGCTCCGACCAGGGTGCCCGAGTGTGGCAGTTTCTGTGGGGGACGCGGGGGGACGGGGTCCGTCTGCGAGGTCTGGGGGCTTGTTCAGGAAGGGGCCCTCAGCTCTGCTGTCAGCCGCCTGAGCTCGGTCTCTGCGGTGTGCTGGCCACCCAGACACCAGCGCTCCATCCGCAAAGGGACGTGGGCTGTGGGCCGGGAGCGGCCACAGTGGGGCTGACCGGCAGCCCCCGAGCTCTGCTGGTGTGGCCCCAAACCCAGACTTCAGCACGGGAAGCCGACCCTGGCCTGGGTGAGTGCAGCCCCACGTAGCCCCCGGGGAGGGACGGGCCCTCGGCAGCTGCCCTGGAATGCAGGTCGAGACCCACAGCAGCGGCCTTCGACTCACTGACCGCCCAGTGAACACGAGGACCCTGGCGTGCCACCGGACATCCTGGCAGCTTTTCCATAGGGACAGTTGCTGCGAGGAAGAGGAGTGTTTGCCCTGAGGCAGGGGAAGGGTCACCGGGGAGGGGCTCTGGGAGGGGCGGGTGAAGGAGATGAGATGGGCCCAGCACCTGCCATCGCGAGCGTGGCCGCAGCAGCATGAAGGGACTTGAAGGAAACACACAATGGGGTGCCGTCGAGGCGGGAGGGCGCCAGGCTGGCCTCCCAGGCCTCCACCTGCCCTTCCTCTGCCCTTTGGACTTAGGCTGGCCCGGGTGCGTGTCTGGCTGCCGTGTTTGCTCCGGAGAGGAAGGAGAAAGCACCTTCCTGTGGTATTTTGGGATGCGGCTTCCTGTGGGGCCCAGCCGGGGAAGGGCCGGCTGGCCGGGCGACCCTCGGCCCCCGCACAGCCATCTGGCCATGACCAGGGCGTCTGTCCTGCTCTGAAGTGCCCCGGCCACCGAGGCTGTGTGGCACAGTGGGCAGGGCCAGGTGTAGACCAAGAGCAGAATCCAGTTCCAGAGCGGGCGGGTGACGGGGGCCAGTGTGCGGCTGTGGGGCCACAGACAGTGACGGGGCGGGGGGTGTGGCTGTCGGTCACCTGGCTGGGGTGACAGTGAGCGACTGTCGTGTGACTGGCTGACTCTGAGGTGACAGGTGTGACTGGGTGAGAGTGAGGAGACAGGCATGGCGGGGTGACGGGGTGACGCTCAGGTGACAGGTATGACTAGGTGGAGGGTGTTGGCTGTGGGGTGACAGTAGGTGACTGGCAGGCGTGGCGGGGTGGAGGGTATTGGTTCACCCCAGGTGGCACATCCAAAGGCCCGTGTCAGCCACTCGGTGGCCCCCTCCCGCCCCTTCCAGCCTGAGTGCTGCTGACTCAGCACGGGGGAGAGCCCAGCGTGGGGCCCTGCTGCTGTCGAGTATCCGCGTGGCCCGGGCGCGCAGGCTTGGGCCTCCCCCGAGCTCGTCTGCCGCCCCCTTCCGGGCCCTGCTGTGCCCTCCCCGCTCCGGTCTCCCTGGCCGTCTCCCTCGCACCCTCCCTCTGGGATGTGGGTGGCCGCCAGGGCCAGACGAGTCTGAGGTGTCGGGGTCCCCCCAGCCCAGCGTGCCTCCCCTGCCCTCCCTCAGGGCCCCTGCCCCTCCGGGTCTCCCGGCCCCCCTCCCCCGCACCCATGGCTGGTGCCCCCAAGCACCGGCTCTCTGTCGCCTGAGGGGTCTGTCGGCCTGGGGCCAGTCAGTGGCCTCAGCTGCGTCCTCGCCAGGACAGACAGGCCCACCCCTGCAGAGGCCCCACGGGCCGGTCCCAGTGCCACCAGACGTCGCTGCCAAGGGCACCCCATGGTCCCAGGGAGCCTCTGAGGGTGCCGAGGGCTCATGGCTTTGTGCTCACTGCTCGGCAGAAGAGGCTGCTGGGGTGTGCTGGGTGTGCAGTGACGTGGGGAGCGCTCACCCCTCCGAAAGCCCCACGCTCCTCAAGGCTGCACCGTCACGTGTGTCCACGGGGGCTGGGGCCCTGCTTGGGGAACGGATCAGTGCGATGCAGTGACATTTAGTAACCGATAATTACTGCGTGTTAGCCATCTGCTACTCCTGAGAGTTCACCAGACCCTTTCATAAAAGCAAAATGATACTCCGCCACCAAATTATATAACATTAACAGAATATTTTATATGCGAAATGCGGTATTTCCTTACTATTCATTCAGCTAAAAATGTACACAGTCAGTAACAAGCCATTTCAGCTGCATATTTATCCAAAACATTTCACAGGCAAAAAAAAAAAAGTCAAGTGAGAAAAATAACAGTTCAGCCACATGAGGGCTAGAAAAACACATTAGAAAAGGGTCCTCATTACAATAATAAACGAGGGTCCAATTAAGGCTGCGTGTGTGGGGCGGCCCGCGAGGCGGAACCCGGAGCCGGGTCTGGCCCTGCTCGGAGCGAGCCCTGCCACAGCCGCGTTCCAGAAAGTGCTTCTCTGAGCCAGTGGAGGTGGCTCCCTCCGGACCCCCAGCGAGCCGTGTGGAGGCCCCGGCTGCAGACCGCGGGAGGCCTGGTCTCAGCCAGGAGGCAGGCAGGGACCGGCCGGCCGCAGGCTCTGGGGCCACCTGCAGCCGTCTCGGTGTCGGGCCAGCAGTGCGAGGCGCAGCATCTGCTTGGGGTCCTCGGAGGCCCGCAGGGCCAGGGTGGGGCTCAGGCTCACTCACACCTTGTGGTCGTCAGCGGAGAGCGAGACACAGCGGGAGTGAGGCCATGGAGGACATGCAGGCAGGGTGCGCACAACACCGGGAGAGACGGGCAGGATGGTGTGGAGGACTGTGTGGGGAGGACAGTGTGTGGAGCACTCTGGGTGGGGAGGACTCTGTAGGGAGGATGGCGTGGAGGACTGTGTGGGGAGGACTGTGTGGGGCGCACTCTGGGTGGGGAGGACTCTGTAGGAAGGACGGCGTGGAGGACTGTGTGGGGAGGACTGTGTGGAGCGCACTCTGGGTGGGGAGGACTCTGTAGGGAGGATGGCGTGGAGGACTGTGTGGGGAAGACTGTGTGGGGAAGACTGTATGGGGAGCACTCTGGGTGGGAAGGGACTCTGTAGGGAGGATGCGTGAAGGACTATGTGGGGAGGACTTGTGGGGAGGACTCTGTAGGGAGGACAGTGTGGAGGACTATGTGGGGAGGACTGTGTGGGGAGGATTCTGTGATGTGCACCCTCTGTGGGAGGATTGTGTGGTGGCCGTCTTTATGCACGTCTGTCCTCTGAAGGCCGTGCTGTGAAGGCTCCGAGGCTGCAGGTCACTCGCAGAGAGCGGAAGGTGCCGCCTACTCTGCCTGAGGAGACGCCTCTTCCTTTTCTCGGGTCTGGCCGCGTCCCCTGAGCTGTCCTGAGAAGGGTGTTCCTGGGCAGTCCAGTGGTTCCTGGCAGTGTGGGACCCTATGCTTGGGAATCTCTGGCTTGAGCCATGACGATTCTTGTTCGGTGGAGTCCACAGCTAAGTCCCCACTGCGACGAGAGATGCATTGTGAAGTGCCCGACGAGGCCAGGGAGTGCTTTCTCTTCTACGGACAAAGGAGCAGAGCTCAGAGAGGTAGAGATCATGCCTGGAGTCACACAGAGGACAAAGGGCAGAGCGAGGACTAATACCCAAGTCCGACTCTGGCTCCTCACAGTTTCCTGTCTCAGCACTGCGGCCGTGGGGACCAGGGGGAGAAGGATGAACTGGGAGCAGAGGGAAGACAGGGCCCAAGTGCCAGTAGCCAAGGGGGCACCCTCCCCCAGAAGCGGCCCCAGTTCAGGTCCAGAGACAGGCCACGGCCTATGCAGCAGGGTTGTGGGCCCCACCGCGGAGGCCGAAGCTAGGGGACAGGAGACACCTGGGTAACACACATGTACATGGTGTACACATGTGCTACACCTACACCTGTGTATAAGTGCGTGCATGTGAGCACACACCTGCACCCGTGCTCAGATCTGTGTATGATACGCATGCATGTGAACATACACCTGCACGTGTGCTGGTACACACAGAAGTGCGCACGCCTATGTACAGCATGCATGCAGGTGAGCACACACCTGTCATGCTGATATGTCCGTGCGCACTCACACCTGTGTCTAATATGCGTACATGTGAGCACAGCACTGCACGTATACTCACACATGCACATGTGCGCATACCTGTGTGTGACGTGTGTTCATGCGAGCACACACCTATGCATGTGTTGATATGTGCATGAGTGCTCACTCCTGTGCACAATGCACGTGTATGTGAAGCTCACATGTACTCACACGTGCACACACGTGTACGCTCATACCTGTGTCTAAGACACCCGCACTGTGCTCACAGCCCACACGCATGTGTACACACATATTTGCATGTTGCATGCACACGTGTGCTCGCATCTGTGCAGCACACATTCAGGCATGGGATTCTTGTGGACACGTGTGTGCAGGACTCGTGAATGCATGTGCGTGTCCCCGAGTGGCCCGTGTGGGGATGCAGCAGCACCCACAGGCCAGGAAGAACCTGCCAGGAGAGCCGGAACCTTGGCCTTGCATGGGAGCTGCAGGCAGTGGCCGCAGGTGGGGGAGGGAGGCGCCTGGCGCTGGACAAAGAAGCGACTTTCACGGCCACCGACTGACCCCGGATGCAAAGACGGTGCGGGGCAGACCAGGAGCCATTGCGAGTCGGAGGGGCTGGAGCGCCAAACCGCCCCCCATTCAGGAGGGCCAAGGAGCTTCTCAATGAGTCAGCTGTAGGCAAAGGGGCTTATTTATAATATTCTTATTTGGTAGAAAAGAACTGACTATGGCTGAATGTGAAAAGTATTTTTTTGATAAGTTAAAGAGATTAAGAGAAACCGGGTGATTTTGACAGAGAATGGTGTGTAAGCGAGCAGAGTTATCAGTGAAGATCTGGCACCGGCTCCATTTTGTTACGGTGAAAACTATCAGTATTATTTACTAAGAAGATTAGGGCTGAATTGGAAGAGAGGCTGGTTGTTGTGTGCAGATGCAGATAAGATAAGAGCTCTGCAGGGCTGGCACAGCCCTTATCTGGGCCATGGCAAGCCGGGATATTAAGATGTACGTTGTAATTACCGGTGGCAGGAGCGAATTTCATAGCCACGATTTCAAGCCCTAATAAAATGCCGGCCTTTAATTATACAGCTTTGAAATATTTTTCTCAGTTAATTGCAGCAGGGGAAAATAAAATCAACCTCATATTTGAAACTGATTCTCGCAGGGAGGGCCTTGGGCCGGGCTCCACGCCTCTTGCTCCCCGACTCCCGCTCGCCAGGTGCTCAAGGTCTGGAGAGGCAGGGGGTGGGGGGAGGGGAAGGGGCAGGAACACGGGCTCCTGGGGGCGGGGGCCTGACTCTGGGGGCCCCTCGCGCCCCCCCCAAGAGTGGAAGAGGAGGCAAAGCGCCCGGAGCCCTCGCCTGCGCGCCAGCTCCCAGCTCGGCCCCTGAGGGGACAGGTGGGTCCTGTGGGCGCAGCCGGCACCCCCTGCCCTGATGTCCTGTCCTGAAGGTCACTTGCCCTCCAGCTGCTCCTGTCCACTGGTACTCAGCCCCTGAGGCGGGGCCACCTCAGGGACCCACCTGCCGAGAGCCCCCATTCCAGAGGGGGTCGGGCTGTAGGTGACAGGGCCGTGTGTCCCTCCTCCACCACCCGTCCGCACTGTCCACCCCACTGTCCTTCCCCACTGTCCATCCCCACTGTCCATTCCACTGCCCATCCCCACTACCCTCCCCACTGTCCATCTCCACTGTCCATCCCACTGTCCCACTGTCCCTCCCCACTGTCCATTCCACTGTCCATCCCACTGTCCATCCACACTACCCTCCCCACTGTCCATCTCCACTGCCCATCCCCACTGTCCATCCCACTGTCCCACTGCCCATCCCCACTGTCCATCCCCACTGTCCATTCCACTGTGTCACTGTCCATGCCCACTGTCCATCCCCACTGTCCATCCCACTACCCATCCCCACTGTCCATCCCCACTGTCCATCCCCACTACCCTTCCCACTGTCCGCCTCCACTGTCCATCCCACTGTCCATTCCACTATCCATCCCCACTGTCCATCCACACTGTCCATCCCACTACCCTCCCCACTGCCCATCCCCACTACCCTCCCCACTGTCCATCCCCACTGTCCATTCCACTGTCCATTCCACTTCCCATCCCCACTACCCTTCCCACTGTCCATCTCCGCTGTCCATCCCACTGTCCATCCCACTGTCCATTCCACTGTCCATCCCCACTGTCCATCCCACTGCCCATCCCCACTGTCCATCCCACTGCGCATCCCCACTCCCCTCCCCACTGTCCATCCCCCTATCCATCCCACTGTCCCCCTCCATCCGCCCACTCCCTCTGGCTCCCCAGTCCTGGGGTGCTCTGGGATTTCTGTGCCAGGGATGCTGGGTGCTGCAGAGAGGGCAGGTGGCCCATCCGTCTGGCGGGGCTGCGTGTCCATGCTGAGGGCGGCCACCCAAGATACAGCACAGCCGCAGCCTGACACAGGCACCCCCAGCCGGGGCCCTGTCCAGGCTGGGTGTCCTCCACCCACCCTTTGGCCGGCACAGACTCTGCGGATGGCGGGAGGAGGGACAAGGCCTCTGCCCCCTCCCCCACGGGCTGACCATGTCCTACGAGCCTCACCTTTGCTCGTGCCCCTGCAGGCCCGAGGAGTGTCCCCTGGCATGAGGGACACGAGGGCTGTCCCCTCCCTCCCTGCCAGCCGGCAGAACCGGGGCTTGGAGTGGCCGTGGGCCTGCACCGACCCTGGAGCCCGGGGTGCCCACTAGCTGCTCTCCCACGTGCCCCGTGGGCCCCCGGGGATGGGCAGATGCGTGTCCAGCCGTCTCCAGGCGGCAGTCACTGCCACCAAGGCAGCTCCTTCTTTCTGCTGGACTTAGCAGGAGGAAGCCCCTGCAGAACGAGGTGAGGGGGGCTCCCGGCATGGCTGTGCTGCGGCCGCTCCTCTGGGCCCTGGCAGGGCGGCAGGGGAGGGCGGGCCCTGCGACGGGCCCTGCAGAGGCTGCTCTAGCTCCCTCCCGATGGCTGCGTGCGTTGGTTAGTTCGAGGGGGCGCAGCCCTGCTTGCTGAGGGGCGGCTGGTGCCCGCGTCCCGGCTCTGGGAGATCCGCTCTGCGGTGGCGTCTGTCCCCGCGGGAGCCTCTGGGCTGATGGAAGCAGCCGGCAGGTCGCGGGGGCTTGCTGATAGAAAGGCCTGACTTTGAGGGGATTTGGAGCCGGGAAACTGTGATCGGAGGCTAAGCTGGGGCATGGGCTGCCGGCTCGCCAGCCGCATTATCAGAGCCGCTAGCCGCGAGTTCCCGGCTCCTCCCCCGCCCCCACAGTGCCCGAGGCCGCCTTCCAGCAGCTTCTCCGGTCACTCCTCCCGAGAACGAGTGTTTTCATCGCGGGGATTATGAAAATAAAGTTCCCGCAGCATCTCCTGTGGCGGCGGCTCCTTCCCGTCTCTCCTGGTTCGTTTTTCTTTGGGGCGTCTCCCAGGCAGTACACGGGGCACCCGGGGCCACTCCTGGGGACGCTGGGCCAGCAGCGCTAGGGCCACGGGGGCCCGGATGGAGCTCGGGCCTGGAGCGCGGCAGCTGTGCCCTCGCCACCTCCTTCCTCCCGGAGCTCATTGTCGTCTCCGGCCGCGTGAGCGAGTCTTTCTGTTTCTCGTTTCCAGCGGCCCTGCAGCTCACGCTGTGAGTCTGGACGTGGGGACGGGCTTTGGCTGGCAGCCGCTGCTCCTCACACCTCACCCCGGCCGGCCGAGCCCCCACCCGCTCTCCCCGACCGTGTCTGGGAGGGCCCTGACAGCTCCGGGCTCGCTCCACCGACCTCGCTTCTCCCTCCGCCCCGGGAGCTCCCTGGCTTGGCAGGAAGAGAGATGTTGCTATGTGCACGGACGCCTGATTGATAGTTTTGTAGGAGTAGGATTCCGGGGTGGAGATCATTTTCCTCCCCGTTTAGCGAGAACCTGTCTGCTCCTGGGGACGGATTCTGAGAACAGTGAGCCCCCAGAGCACGAAGGTGGCCTGACGATGCTTCGGCGGACAGCGGAGCATGGACACCTGGCCACCAGGTCTTCTCAGCTGCAGTTCTCTCATTCAAGAGCTTGTGCAAACGCAGCTCTGTAAGACGCAGCAGCAGCAGCAGCAGCGGGAGCTGTGAGTCCCGGAGCCCAGACGCTTCCCTCCCTCCCTCCCTCCCTCCTCCTCCTCCACACCAGCCACTTCCCCGCACGCACTCTCCATGCGGTGGGTTTACCTGCACGGCTTATCCCCACCCTCTGCTCTGCTCTCCGATTGGTTTTACTGTGCGGGGGTCATCCAACGGGAACAACCATTTGGACCATGTATGCAACGGTGGTGTGGGGTGGTGGTCTAATGGCCAGTGGGTTCCATATGCCCTTAGAGGGTCTCTCAGATTATTGCATTTGCCCCGGACAGATAAGGCTTGATGGGTGACCGGTGAGGTGGCACGTGAAAGTAGGTGTTTGGCCTTCCGGTCAAAGATGACTCGCTCAGGTCCCTGCCCAGCGCCTACCAGCTGGAGCACTGACCGCCTGGAGAACTGGGTGACCCATGAATGGGCCGCCGGGTCACTGTCCTGGGTGTGGATGTGCTCTGGGTCCTGACCCTGCGACAGTGGGTGTCCTGTGGCACAGCTTGGCCTCAGCTCATCCCTTCTTCCTAGTCTGTCAGCCAGGACATCTCTTCTGCCAAGGTCCCCTCCAAATCGCTCCCTGCACAGTTTCCAGGCCAATTTCCACCCCCTGCCCCCTGGTCCCCGCCCTGCGCTGGCTCTGAACTGGCCTACCCCGCCTTCCCATCACCTCTTGGAAACCACACTGCAGCGGGCCGGCCGTCAGCTCCAAGGGGCTCTGACTCCCGGTGCTCACATGCCCCTCTGGGGAGCTGCCTCTCTGCTGGGAACCCACGGGCAGGTGTGGAGGGAAGGGTCCCTCGGGGATGAGCCACCTGAGCGGCCACTGAGAAGCAGCAGCTATGCCAAGGGCCGAGAGGTAGCAGGAAAAGGCGGCGTCTCCCGTGGGCAGAGCACCGGGTCTCCGCTGAGACGCTGAGGAGCACAAGGCCCTGCGGCCACAGCCAGCCGGAGTCTGCAGGCCACAGGTCCCAGCTCCTGGCTGTGCCGAGAGCCAGGGCAGCATGCAGGGCTGCCCCATGGCCGGGGGCGCTTGTCCGAGGGAGGGGTCCGGGAAGCAGCCATGGTGCTGGGTCCTGCTGGGTAGGGGCCTCACACCTAGGGCAATGGGGGTCCCGGAGGTGGACAGGGGCAGGGTCTGTTCTCCTTCCCACCGTCTCTAAACTGTGCTTAGGGCAGTGGGTTCCAGCAGCGCCAGCCAGGATGCGGGGGGAGGCACAGCCACCATGTGCCCGAGACTCCCACTGTCCCTGGCGGGCAGCTGTAAACGTGGACCAGCACACGCCACGTGTGTTTCTCGGGGGGCCCTGGGCCCTGGGAGAGGCGCCTTCATGGGAGGGCAGCCTGGGGGCACCTCGCCCCACCTGGCCCTGCTGCCCCTGACCACGCCAGCCCCACCTGGCCCTGCCCGGCCCCGTCCCACGGCCGCGCCAGCCACGCCCGCTGTAGCTCAGGAAGAAGGTGCTGGCTCTGCCAGGATGCCCCGGGCTCCGCGTGGGCCCACTGGAAGCTGACGGGGCGGGGGCAGAGCTGGGCGCGCCTGACCCCTCAGCCCCTCGAGCACGGATGCTCCAATATGGTCACCAAGGGTGGGGGCAGCCCGTGGCGTCTCCGTTCACGTCAGACACAGCCAGGTGTCCTGGCGTGCTGTTACACGCGTGACGAGAGAGGCTCTGGGAAAGAACCTGGACCCTGGTCTCCATCCGGGTGTGTGAGCACTGGGACCCAGTCTTCCCTCAGCCTGCCTGACATGCAGAGATACACGTGGCTCCTGGCACACATGTTCCGTGTCAGCAGTGCCCTAGAACACACGTTTCATGTCAGCATCGCCTCAGCACACACTTTTTCTATGTAATCACTGCCCCAGAACACCCTGTTCTGTGTCAGCATGCCCCAGCACACGCGTGTTCCGTGTCAACAGCACCCCAGCACGCACTGTTCCGTGTCAGCAGCACCCCAGCACACATGTGCTCCGTGTTCCGTGTCAGCACTGACTGCCCCAGCACACATGTGTTCCGTGTCGGCACGGTGAGCAGGGAGGAGCCATGCCTGGCGACTGTGACCTGCCAGTGTGCTGCCCCAGAAGTCAGGAGACCAAAGCTGAGTCAGTTTCCAACAGGATGTTCTTACAGATCAGGGCAATGAAGGACAGTCCTAGTCCAGCGAAGAGATTCATTTTCCCATCTTTTAAAGGCAGTTCCAGGGGCCAGAGACCCGTCCACGGGCTGACTCAGGAGAGGATCCCATCTCGGCAGGAGTGCCCGTCACCGTAACACTCCTCCCGGGACACTCGACTCCTTGACATGTGCAGGCCCTGCTTGGGTGAATGCATGAGACACCTTCCTGGCACCGGGCAGACCTGGGTTCTCTCCCCAACGCCCGTCTCCGGAACCTGGCCGGGAGTGACCCCTGAGCCCAGAGCCGGGAGTCAGTGCTGAGCACCCCCAGGCATGGCAAAAGGCAAATCAGACAAATCCAGCCCCGGGGGTGTGTCTCAGGCTGACGCGGCCTGAGCTCTGCATCCAGGTGGGGGGTTCTGGGGGGGGGGGGGGTGGTCCCGGTGTGATGGGAGCCAGAGCCGAGCGTGAGGGAAGGGCAGCGAGGGGGCGTGTGTGCGCATGCCTGGGCGTGGGTCCAAGGGAGGGGCTCACTGGGCTGGGGGTCCGGCGCTGGCCACTGCCCTTGCATGGGGTTCTCTGCGTCCAGAGCTGCCCTCTCGCCTGCTGGGGAGACCGGGAGGCTGAGGCCCCCACGCGGGAGAGCCGGTGTCGGGCTGCGGGGCTCGGGCCACGCTGCCAGCTGACGGGCCTGCGCTGGGTTTCCGTGCGTGAGTTGCTCCTCTCGGCCCCTCCCAGGAGAGCGGCGAGAGAGTCCCGGTCCTGTGTGTGCCTTTGCATTACCGAGGCTGGAGGTGCATCTTCCCTGACAGATAATGGCCCTCCGCTAAGACTAGCAAAAGCGATTTTGCTTGATGTATTAGCGCCCTGTTTAGAATAATCCTATTCCCTCGACTCTTTTAGTGTTTACCATTTTTGTAAGTACCGATTATACTTTCCGAGCCGGAGTGGGTGAAATTAGAGCCTTGTGTCCTGGTGGGGCTGCTTTCGGCAGGACGCAGTGCCCGTGTTTGAACAATACCACCTGGCGCAATTTTAAAAGGTAAGAGCTTGGTTCTTGAGAAGAAAACACTTAGACGCACCGGGCGAGCCAGGAGGGTGTTCTCCTCGGGAGCGTTTTACAGGACAGCACAAAGGAGCATGCTTCCGAGGCACGGCTGGGCTGGGGCGGGCCTTCCCGCCACCCCTGGGCTGGGGAGGAGGAGAGCAGGCAGGTCAGTGAGACCCCCCACCCCACCTCAGCTCCCGATACTCAGGAGACGTGTTTTTCAGCCTGGGCCAGCCACACCTGAAAGCAAGCACTGCCTGTCCCCAACCCCACCCCTGGGGGGCAGGTGCTGGAGGTGGTCCAGAGAACGTGGGGAAGGCTTCCCGCAGGGGGTGGTCAGCACAGGGGGCAGTGGGGTCCTGGCTGGGACGGGACTGTCTCCACGTGGTGATTGGATGCCGCGAGCCCCGAGGGCTGTCCTGGTGGGGGCGGGGGAGGGTGGACCTGGGTTTGGAGCAGAGACTGCAGAGACCAGCAGGTTCTAGATGGTTCCTCCCGACACTGTGAGCCCAGCGGGCGCTCGCTGTTCCCACTCAGTCCTCGTGGCAGACAGGGAGCCTGAAGACAGAAGGACACCGTCTGCTGGGCCGCCCAGGAGCTCGCACGGGACTGCATCCTGGGGCTGCACGAGGAAGGGGGTCCCCCAGCCCTCGGGAGCCGCTGACCCCGGGCCTGAAGGCTGTCCTGCGACTCCCCCAGAATCACAGTGGCCCTCAGGCGTGGCCTCACCACCACCTGCTTCCGTCCTGGCCGGCCCAGCTGACTGCTCTGTCGGGCCTCCTGTTTTCTCCAGGTATCTGCGACTGGGTCTCCTTGGCCCCCACAGTGCTCAGGACCCCCGGCCTTCCCTCTGGGTTCTACCCGCCCCCCACCCGCCACACTGTCTGGCTGTGGCGCTGGGTCAGGGTCAGACCCGCACCTGCACACCAGCCTTTGAAGTTCGCATGACCGCGTCTGAGTTCCGTGCTGTTTCGGGGCCACGCCGGGCGCTGCTCCGGGTCACTCCTGGCAGGGCTCTGGGTCTGAGCCGGGGTCGGCTGGGCAGGGCGGGACCGTGAGGGACACCCCAAGGGCTGTGCTCTGCAGAGGGAGCCGGGCTGCCTGGGAATGGTGATGGGCACGGACATGACTGGTCAGCAGGGCAGGCGAGGGCAGCAGCCCTGGCTGCTGTGTCCAGCCCCTGCGTCACTTTTCTTAAAACATAACCATTCCTTGCTTTCTGATCATGATTGTATGTTTCTACATTTTTTAAAAAATTGGTTGCCTCTCCTTTATTTTATTTATTTATTTATTTATTGCTTTTTGGGTCATACCCGGCATTGCACAGGGGTTACTCCTGGCTCATGCACTCAGGAATTACTCTCGGCGGTGCTCGGGGGACCATATGGAATGCTGGGAATCGAACCCGGGTTGGCCGCGTACAAGGCAAATGCCCTCCCCACTGTGCTATGGCTCCAGCCCCTGTTTCTACATTTTTGGTAAATCTCTCTCTCTCCCTCCCTCTCTCCTCACTCTCTCTCCTTCTCTCTTCCTCCCTCACTCTCCCTTTCTCTCTCTCCTTCTCTCTCCTTCTCTCTCTCTCCCTCTTTCCTCCTCTCTCTCCCTCCCTCTCCCTCCCTTTCTCTCCTCTCTCTTCTCTCTCTCTCCTTCTCTCTTCCTCCCTCACTCTCCCTTTCTCTCTCCTTCTCTCTCCTTCTCTCTCTCCCTCTTTCCTCCTCTCTCTCCCTCCCTCTCCCTCCCTTTCTCTCCTCTCTCTTCTCTCTCTCTCCTTCTCTCTTCCTCCCTCACTCTCCCTTTCTCTCTCTCCTTCTCTCTCCTTCTCTCTCTCCCTCTTTCCTCCTCTCTCTCCCTCCCTCTCCCTCCCTTTCTCTCCTCTCTCTTCTCTCTCTCTCTCCTTCTCTCTCCCTCCCTCCCTCTCCCTTTCTCTCTTTCCTTCTCTCTCCCTACCTCTCTGTCCTCTCTCTCCCTCCCTTTCTCTCCTCTCTCTTCTTCTTTCTCCCTCTCTCCCTCTCTCTCTCCCTCCCCCTCTCTCCCTCCCTCTCCCTCTCTCTCCTTCCTTTCCCCCCTCCTCTCTCTCTCTCTTTCTCCCTACCTTCCTGTCTTTTGAGGGCCCACACCCAGTGGTGCTAAGGCAGGGCTCACTCCTGGTAATGCTTGGGGACCCTGTATGATGCCGGGGACCAAACCAGTTGGCCGTGTGCAAGGCCACTTCCTGTCCTGCTGATTTGGTCTCTCTCCTTAATCTGCATTCTGCTTGGAGTAGTTCAGGGTCACGGCTCTACCTTCACATGCACACGGTCATCCTGGCCACCACCAGGCCCAGCAGCGTGTCCCCACCCACCCCCCCCCCACACACACAACCCCATCCTTCCACCCACCCTGCCTGGGCCGGGACTGGCCGCTCCTGCTGGCCGGGCTCTGTCGGGGTCTGCAGCTCTGCCTCCGAGCTCACCGCCAGCTTCTCTGCCTGGCTCGACTCCAGCCGCTCCGTTTCACAGCCGACCTGGAAGCTCTTCCCTGTGCTAGTGTGTGGGTGGGGCCTTTGCTTTGTGCCCACAGGTCATGTCCCCCCTCGGGCATTGAGGCTGTGCTTTTCCATGTTGTATGAGTTCAGAGTTCTGTGACTTACAGCCGGGCTTTGTCACCTGTCCTGAGTGGCGCTCTGCGTCTGAGGTCTGGGCCGCCCTGCCCTGGTGTCTGGTGCGGCCCCCACCTTGCTGAGTGGGGCTCTTGGTAATGCTGGGGACTGACCAGGATGTCCTATGCACAGTCTGTGCTCTGCCCATTGTGCCATCTCTCTGGTCTGCGAGTGATCTCTGTATGTGACGGTGCTGTCCCTTTGCTAGAAGGACCACCTTGGTCCCTGTCCCTGCCTTTGCTCCTTGTCATAGACGAGTTGCAGAGTTTCTTTCTTTCTTTTTCTTTTTGGGTCACACGTGGCAATGAACAAGGGTTACTCCTGGCTCTGCACTCAGGAATCACACCTGACAGTGCTCGGGGGACCTTATGGGATGGTGGGAATCGAACCCAGGTTGGCTGCGTGCAAGGCAAATGCCCTCCCTGCTGTTCTGTTGCTCCAGCCCTGAGTTGCAGAGTTTCAGTGGTGCTCCCTTGACTGCCCTGGGTCTTACACCAGGGCCCTTTTCTCCTGGGGCTCTGGGCTGGCAGAGTTTTAGAGTCATTTTTTTGGGGCGGGATTTGTTTGGGACCAAGCTGTTACCAACGGGCCCTGGGGAAGTGCTGACCCTGAGGTGCTGTGTGTCCTGTCTGGGGTCCTGGCGCCTATCCGGTCTCCGGCTCTCTGGTGCCATGACCAGAGGGTCGTCGGCCCGTCACCTCAACCCGGGACGAACTCTGTGAGCTTTCTACCTCTGGGTTTGCTTTGCAGGAGGGCTGATGTCAATGCAGTGTGTGTCAACTTCCGGTTCTGCAGTCGCTCTCTCCTGCAGGAAGAAGAGACCGTGTGTACTAGCCATGTGTACCACAGCCTCACGACAGTCACTCACCAGTGCGGGAGCTGGGCATCTTTTTTCTTTTCTTATTTTACGGCAATGTTGAAAAGCAGTTTTGAGAAGGAAATTCTGGCTTATTCCTCAAGTCACTGGAAAAGCCTGAGTTTCTCACCATTAACCATGATGCTTGAAGCATTAAGGATGTTGTTTAAAATGTCATTTATCCCTGAGAGATTCGCCTCTCTCTTTCTTTTTAAATTTTTATTAGTGACACACCATGAGGTACAGTTGTAGACTTACAAATTTTTGTGCTTGGGTTTCAGTTATACAATGATCAAGTACCCTTCCCTTCACCAGTGCCCATTTTCCACCACCACGGGTCCCAGTATCCCTCCCACCCCCCATCCCCCCCACCCACCTCTTTTGAGTTTGTCCTAAACCGGGTGCTGGGTTTTGTCTGTTGTGCCCGCATCCACCGATCGGATCAGAGACTCTGCTATCGGCCTTTGCACGTGACGGGTCACACTAATTGACTTTTCAGCGCCCGGAGCTGAGCCCTCTTCGCGTGCTGTGCCGTTTCCCCATGCCTCGCTGGCTGGGGTACCTGCACCCGTGGGTCACGGCTCTGCATCTGCACCCCTGGGAGAGGTTTCCTCCTGTCCTGTGGTCCGGTGCTGGGACTGGCGGCACCTGGCCGTGCAGGATGCTTCCAGGGGCCTCTTCTGATTGGATCTTCTGAACGGTGGTCGCAGAGAACAGTGGTTCCTCTCCCCTGAGTGTCTGGTCAGATTCCTGGCGCAGCCTGGGCTGGTGTTCGTTCTGGAAGGAAGGTCACTTATTATCGATTCCGTGGCAGTAGATCCCGGCCTGCTTATCCTCACAGCTTGCTGTGAGGACTCTCAGGCTGTGTCTTTCAAAGACGGGTCCACTTTAGCGAGGCCACCAAATTCACAGGCCCAATTTTCCTTGTGCTAGTCCCGTCTTATCCTTTCAGAGTTCATGGAATTGTAGAATATTCCTTCTTTCCTTTCTGGTGTCGGCAATTTGCATGTTCTCTTTTTCCCTCTAGTCAGCCTTGTTAGAGGCTGATCAATCCTATCGATCTTTTCAAAACACCAGTGTTTGGTTTTATTGAGTCTCTCCATTGATTTCCTATTTTCAATTTCATTTATTTTGGCTGTAATTATGATTATTTCTCTTATTTTTCTTACCTTGGATTAATTTGCTCTTCCTTTTTCTAGTTTCCTAAAGTGGAAACTCAGATTGAATTTGGAACTTTCTTCTTTTCTAACACATGCATTCTACACGACGGCCGCACACACATGCAGTGTGCGCACGCACACGCACACACACACACATGTACACACACAGCTTCCTCTGCGTCCCAGACATTTTGGTAAGTTGTATCCTCATTTTCACATAGTTCAGAACATTAAAAAATTTCCCTTGATGATACTTCCATGCCCGCTGTGTTTCACAGAAGGATATTGTTTAACTTCCCAATGTTAGAGCAATGCTCCTGCTATCTTTCTGTTATTGATTTCTAGTTAACTCTTTTGTGTTCTGCGAGAAGAAATCCCTTATTTTTTTTTTTATTTCTTTGAATTTGTTGAGCTGTGAGGCTTGGTTCGTGAGTGCTGTGATACAATGATCCCATTTTATTCTGACGTTGGCTGCCGAGAGGGCGCCGATGGCTGAAGCCTCTTGTCCCCCGCTGCCGCCTTACTGTGACCCCGGGCACAGGTGAGGAGCCCACAGGGATCAAAGCTGCCCCGAGCTTTCGATTTTATTCCATTGTTCTTTCCATCTTCTCCTGTGCCAAAGCCATACTGTCTTAATTGCTATATTTTTATAATAATAGTTCTAGTTAATATGCTGGCAATCAATTTACTGAAAGCCATTTCCCCATTTTAACAGCTTTATTGAGTTATAATTTATATACCATGAAATTCACCTTTTGAAAGTGCACAATTCAATGATTTTCGTAAATTTATAGAGTTGTGTAATCACTTCAATTTGGTTTAAGAACATTTCCATCATACTGTAAAGTTCCTTTATGGCCTTTTGTCAGAATCCCCACCTACCCATCCACCATCCTCCCCAGCCCTCGAAGTCTCTGACCCGAGCTTTGTCTCTCTAAATTGGCCTCTTCTAGAAGGATCATATAAATAGAATCACACAATATGCAGCCTTTTCCATCCATGAAAGCCAGTTTTAGGCTAATCTACCTGAAGTCAAATTGGTTAAATTTATTTTTTAATTTATCAATTCTTAAGAAATATTTTTAAATAAAAAAATTCAAAGGAAACCTTGACTATATTGAAATATAATCTTTATATAGAATACTCCCTTTTTGAGCCTATTTCTATAAATAAATTTTTTTATGTTAAATAAGAATATTTCAAGTTACATTTTTCACAGCATTTAAGGAAATGTTAATTTGCCAAAAGTCAAATTATGAGAGAAATATTCCCAGATGATCGAATATAGTCTTGAATAAACTTATTTTCCCATGTGTACTGCCTATAATTCTGTGTTATTTGAGGTCAGCAGTCAGTTCGTGAGGAATATGTCCTTGGCTCTATTTACTAGCTTGAATACATCTTGCTAAGAATTCTTACAACTCAACTCAGGTGTTACGTGAAACACATCTCTGGGACTGGAGTGATAGCACAGCGGGGAGGGTGTTTGCCTTGCAGGCGGCTGACCCAGGTTCAATCCCCGGCATCCCGTATGGTCCCCCGAGCACCGCCAGGAGTGATTTCTGAGTGCAGAGCCAGGAGTAAGCCCTGAACATTGGCCAAACAAACAAACAAACAAACAAGTAAATAAAAGCGGAAACAGTTCTGCCCCTCGGTGCTTCTTCCAGAGTCCATTGCCGGTCAGTTGGGAGCTGGTCCTGTGCTGACGGGCTCTGGCCGCCACTGCCACTGAGTCTCTGTCTGACAAACTGGCCGCCCGGGCTGGACTCACTGGGCCCTGTGGCCCCGCCACGCCCTGCAGAGCGGAGTCTCCTCTGTACGAGGTGTGTCAGCTTGCGTGGGCGCTGGCAGTCTGACGCGTGTCTCGGGACGGGATGCCTGAGGGAGATCGTTGGAGCTGTGCTGGGGTGGTTCCGAGCCTCAGAGCTCAGCCGGGTTGTCTGGGCCGTGTCCAAGCGTTGCCAACGCTCTGATTACACAGAAGAGCTTGGAGCTTGCTCCTCTCCTCTGTATCTAGTTAGAGATAATTATGTTGTCTGTAAATAATAATTTCCTGTTTCCCTTATAACTGTCTTTTCCCCGTGCCGTTGCCCCCTCGCATCTCCGGGGAGGCTGGTGTGCCAGCTCTGCGGGCATCTCCCTGCTGCCTCCGATCTGATCCTGACTTCCATGGGGACCCCCTAAGCGGAAAGGAAGATCTGGAGCTTTTCCATGGATACCCCATTCGGTTAAACAAGTTCTTTCTAGTTAAACATTTGTTTTACTTGTATCAGGAAAGTGTATCGATGTTTTTACAGTGCTGAGATTAAATCCAGAGCATCACGCGTGCAAGACAAGTGCTCGGTCCCTGAGCTACGTTCCCCTCCCAAGGACTGCTGACGGGATCCGAAGTTTTCTCTTCTTTATTCCGATAAGTGGTGATCTTATATATTGCCTTGATCTGTACTCTGTGATTGGGTTTTCACTCTTGGGATAAGTCCTTTTGGTCAGTATTGCTTTTAAATCTTGTACATTTGGTCTGACAGAGTATTTTATTTCTATACTCGTAAGTGGGCTGAAGCGATAGCACAGCGGGTAGGGCGTTTGCTTTGCATGCAGCCAACCCAGGTTCGATTCCTCCGCCCCTCTCGAGAGCCCGGCAAGCTACCGAGAGTATCCATCTCCATACAGCAGAGCCCGGCAAGCTACCCATGATGTATTCGATATGCCAAAAACAGTAACAACAAGTCTCACAATTTGTTGTGAGATGTTACTGGTGCCTGCTCGAGCAAATCGATGAACAACGGGAGGACAGTGCTACTCATAGGTAGCTTGGTCACCGCGTTCTCCTTCCTTTCCTCTCTGTCTCCTTGCTGCTTTCTTCTTTCCTTTTGGTCATCCTCTTTTCTACCTTCCTTCCCTCCTCATCCAGATCTAATACCAAGGTTAAACGCGCGGTGCATATGCGTGACTTTCTAGCTGATGAAATGGGTTGACTTGAAGACGGGCTTAAGTGTGAATTCATCTTATTTGATAACGATGTTAGGTCCCTTAGAGCAGCACTTTCCCAAGTCCCTTTCGATGATCGTCCACCTATCTCGGTTTCCCAACTCAGACTGTCCTATGTTGTCAAGATGCTGTTTGTGATGTTCCGTTTTTCTTTACTGCGTCTGTACTTCCGTCCCTTCCCCACCAGCGCTGCTACTGGCATCTCCCCTCCAGAGTACGCTTCATCTGACAGTCTGCTAAGACCCTCCTCTGGGCTCCTGGCTTGCAGTCTCGCCGTGAGCTTGTGCGTGGTGCGTGTGTCGGCTGTGCCAGCTCGTGCCCGTCCCTCAGCCCTACTGTGCGTTTCCAATCCGAGTGCCCTGGTCTCTCCTCTAGCTGCTGCCTTATGACGGGCATTTGCCCCCGTCGGCACTTGCCTGCCGGCCCTGGCTCCTCTGGACTTCACCGTCTCTCTCATTCGGGTCTGTAGTCTCCCTGTAGGCACAGATAGCTGAATTTCGCATTAATGGTGGTGCCTAGTTCGTGGGATGATTCATCTCTCTGTTTTGCTTTTTCCTTGGCGTCTTTTCCTGATCCTTTCTGTTCACTGCAGACTGGAGTGATCCCTTCACCCCCGCAGGCCCCAGGAATTCCTTCTCAGAGGTCAACATATGGCCCCTCGTGCTGGTCCACGACTCCCACCCCGGCTGACCCCCCCCGGGGACACAGATCACCCCTTACTTTTTATTTATATCTGCTGTTTGGGAAACTCTGTTACATTTTCATTATTTTGTGGGTTATCGACACAGTTCATGTATTGTATTCGTGTATTCTTACATGCTTAACGTATGTAGAAAGTTGTTAACGCACCATGGCCCAACACTCATCTTCATAGACTCTGCCAGTCCTGGGTGGCTATTGTCAAGGTGGTCTCTCTCCCTCTCTCTCTTTTTCCCTCTCTCTTCCTCCCTCCCTCTCCCCCTCCTCCCTCTCTCCCTCCCTCTCTCTTTCCCCCTCTCTCTCCCTCTCCATCTCTCTGTCCCTCCCTCTCCCTCCCTCTCTTTCTCCCTCTCTCTCCCTCTCCATCTCTTCCTCCCTCCCTCTCTCCCTCCCTCTCTCTTTCTCCCTCTCTCTCCCTCTCCCTCTCTCTCCCTCCCTCCCTCTCCCTCTCTCTTCCTCTCTCCCTCCTTCTCTCTTTCTCCCTCTCTCTCTCTCTCCCCTCTTCCCTTCTCTCCCTCTCTCTCTGTCTCTCTCACACACGTGCTGCCTCTCAGTGGAGGTGCTTCCAGGTAGTGTCTCAGCCATGCTTCATGTGCATCTTCATCCTGGTGCACTTGGCTCTTGTTCGCGCATGTTGGGCTGGACGCCAGAGCCTGCACTTCTGGTGGTGGCAGTGTGGGGGTGCGGGGAGCACCAGGGGTCCCTCACAACCCCAGGTCAGGATGGCACTGAGCACTGCTGCCCTGCCCTTGCTCCAATTTCTTTGGGTAGACGTGTGAGCTCCTCTGGCTGTTCCCGTGGAATCTGCAGGGCCCCGAGACTCCAGGCCTTTCCCGTGTGGCTCTGCCGGCTCCCTCCGGGCAAAGGTGACTGTCTGCCCCTGCTCGTCCAGTGGCCGTGGCTGCAGGGCCGACAGAGGACACAGTGACGCAGGCTCTGCTAGGAGAGCCGCCCCTGTTTGAGTCTCTGTAAAGGCCAGGAAGCCTCTGACCGGCTCAGAACCTGCATCTGGCTAACACCCGGCCGGCATTCTGCGACAGGTAGGCACCTGGGCACCGACAGGGCTGCAGAGACTCCCAGGCGACGCCCACACACAGCTCTGCCCCAGGGCCAGACCCCACGGCTCTGTGCCCGGTGGCATCTCTGTGATAGAAAGCCACTCTGGGCGCGGCTGCACAAGGCAGCCCCCTCGGTCCTCGACGCCCACCTCCCCTCCCCCTCATCTCTCCAGCTGCAGGCGGCTCTGCCTGCTTCCGACGCAGCCCACGGGGAGCCGGTCCTGTCTGTGCCGGGATTCGAAGCACTGCCAGGGAATGTGGCACACACACAGCTGCAGGGCTGCCCCCGGCACCTGTCCCGGGCACATCCTGATGCCTGTGTGTGTAGCGGGCAGATGTGAATGATCCATCCCAGAGTCCCGCACTCAGTCCCGGGTGCAGGATCCAGCAACTCTGAGTTGTGGTACTCGGCTGCTCGGCCTCTTCTGCCAGCTCCAGGCTGTTCCTCTCCTCCTCCAAACTCCTCTTCCTTCACTTCACTTCAGCTCACAAACAGTTCGCAGCAGGGCCAAGAGAGATGGTGTGTGTGTGTGTGGGGGGGGGGGGGGGAGAGGAGGCAGTTGCCGTGCTCACGGCCCACCAGGCTCCCTCCCCTGCACTCGGTGTGGTCCTTCCACCAGGAGTGACCCCCCAGCACTGCAGGGGTGGCCCACCCAGGTAGTTCACAGTCAGGTGCATCTTGTTTGCAGTGACAGGAGTCGGAAGCGTTTTCTCCTGGACGTTTGTTTCCGATCGTGTTTATGATGTCTTCTCCTGTATGTGCGTGTTTGGCTTTTGTGTGGCCTGGAGACTTGCCACACAAAAATAATCAGGTGTCCACCTGCTTGGTACTCTGGGTCCTGGCCGGGCCCGGCCACGCGTCCCTGCTCTGCACCTGCACCTCCCTGGTCTTCCCAAGTTCGCTTCCTGGCCTTGCCGGCCTCCAAGCAGCCCTCCGGGGTGGACTGTGGTGTGCCCACGCCTGTGCTCCCTGCTCGTAACTCGCCGGCTGTGGCTGGCTCCAGTCAGCTTCCACCTGTGACCTCGTAACTGCCACCTACAGGGCCAGCCCTGCCGTCACGCCCCCCTGGAGAGTGTCTGCCACACACGGTTGTCTCCTCTCCAGGTGAAATTAGCACCACTAAACTCCAACTCCCTGTGCCCTGCTAAAATCTCTTCCTGGGCTTGACAGTGTCAATTTGGGAATGTCCCTATCTCTGAGTCTTGGCTTTTGGTGCATTTTCGTGTGTCACACTGACAACCGCAGGGATGTCTTTGCTGTCTGCCAATAGCTCCCGCATATGTCTCCACTTACGTGGCCTCCTGCACACAGTGTCCCTGCACACAGGCCCCTGCACGTGGCCTGCCATACGTGGCCTCCTGCCTGTAGCAGTGTCCATGCAGAGGTCCTTCCCAGAAGTCTCACGGGCATGGATTGGGTGAGGAGCAGAGTCGTCTTCACAGAAGCCCTGGGACTCCTGGTGCTGGCCGGGGCTATTGAAAACGGGAGGCCAACACGGGGGTGCCGCTGCCCCCCCCCCCCCCGCCATCTCTGCCCCGGGGGAGGCAGCGAGCGCCAGAGCAGGCGACCGTGTGGCTCCTGCCACTCGCCGCGCCACCCGCGTCTGTTCAGAGGTCTCTCCCCGCGGCCAGTGTGCCCACATCCGCGCAATCCTCTCCTGCACGTAACCTTTCCTTCCAGGGGAGTTTATTTTCGAGAGGAAGCATTTGATAAAGCTCAGAGCAATTCTGAATACATGATTTGCCATGTTAACACTTGTCACTTATCATATGCACTCCAGGCGCCCTTCCTCCACTCCGCTAACCTTCAGAGGCGCCGCGCGGGCAAGCCATTTGCGGCCGCCTGTGAAGACTCTGCATTTAAATTGCTTTTCCTCCCTTCCCCAAATTTCCCATAACTATAAATAAATTTAATTACCATTCCAAGAAGTGTAAGCAAATCTTCTATTACATTTCCGATCTTTTATCTCCCCCTGCCCCTCCAGCAAGCTCAGCTTAGCTGGCCCCTTCCTGCACCCCCACCCACAACCCGGTTCTCTGCAGCGCCAAGTCCCGCACGGTGTCCCTGGGCCTCGGGCTGCCTCCAGCACGGCCTTTCCGGCGGGTCCTGGGGGTCCGGCCATGCGGGTCCCCTGGCAGTGTCTGCTCTCGGCAGGAGGGGAGAGCCAGAGGCTGTGGTGAGGCGTGCGTCCCCCTGACCGTCCTGGGCCCTGCCCAGCCCCTCCGGGCCCCTCCAGACTCTGCTCCAGGCAAAGTCACCTCAGAAGCCCTCAGGAGAAGTGGGGACCCAGGCACTGTGGGAAGGATGTCAGGATAGAGCCCCCAGTGTGAGCGTGTGAGAGCTCTGGGCTGACCTGGGGGCACCTTCTCTGCCGCAGCCCCCAGGAACCAGCAGGGTCCTGGGGGGGAGGGAGGGGCAAGGGAGGAGAATGGGAGGGAGAGGGGGAGAAAGGAGAGGAAGGGAAAGGGGGAGAGGGGAGGGGCGAGAGGAGGGCAGGGAGGAGGGCAGAGAGGAGGGCAGAGAGGAGGGGGAGGAGGACAGGGAGGAGGGGGAGGAGGGGGAGGAGGGCAGGGAGGAGGGGGAAGGAGGGAGAGCAGGGAGAGGAGGACAGGGAGGAGGGCAGGGAGGAGGGAGAGGAGGACAGGGAGGAGGGGGAGGAGGGCAGGGAGGAGGGCGCAAGGAAGGGCAGGGGACAGGATGGAGCGCCTGCTCTTGGCTGGGGCTGTGGGTTCCCACGGGCCACTCTGCCTGGTGCCTCCTGGAGAACGGGGCAGTGGTGGCTGAGTGGGCTGGGCACGGGTTGGCTGGCCCGAGCAGAGCACGGCCTGGGCCTTGGGGCTGCCCAGCTCCTCTCCTGACCCGAGTTCGGGAACCCACGTGTCCGGCACTTCCTCTTCCCGCCAGCCCCAGGTGCTGGGGCCTGTCGCTCAGACTCGTCCCTCAGGGGTCGAGGCGGACACGGGCGCGGCCACTGGACAGAACGAGACACTCGGGGGAGACAGAGCTGGGCTGAGGGGCGGCCGCGGCTGCAGGAGACTGGGCGCCGGCCACACCGGTCGGTCCCCCTGCAATGCCGAAGCCCCCTGGGCGAGGGCCGAGGACAGCCCAGACTCAGCCCTGCTCCCGGCAGATGCTGCTGCCTGCAAGCCTGGGCCCCACACCCCATGGCAGAGACGGGGCCCCAGCACCCGGGGGGCTTCCGGACCCCCGTCCTGTCCCTTCAGCCCCGCAGCACACAGGACCCTGCCCAGCAAGAGGGACCCGGACAGGGCTGGGTGCAGTGGGGTGGGCAGGCTGGCGAGGGAGGGGCTCAGAGTGGCCTGGCTGGTGGCCGGTGGCCCTGCGTGGGCCTGCCCAGAGCCTGCCCTCCAGGCTCCCCGTCTGGCACCAGCTCCCGCTCCGCCCCCAGATCTTCCAGCTCGGACCCTTCCCCACCTGCGGGGCCAGGCTGAGGACACTGCAGTTTCCTCAGAAGCCGGTCGCGTCTTGGTTTATCTGACACGCCTGACCCGGAAGCCACCCCAGCTCCCGGCAGGTCAGTCCCCCTGCACTGCCGAAGCCCCCCGGGCCCCCTGCACTGCCCCAGCCCCTCCTGGCTGCCCTCGCATGGCTCCAGATGGCGGCCCCTGGGCCCCTGGCCGCACATGGACCCTGACCGCGGTGTCCATCCCCGTTCCCTGGGTCACCTTGCTGGTACCTGAAGGAGCCTGGGTGGCCCTTGCCCTCTCTGTCCCCCCAATGTCTGGCCTGGAGGTGACATGAGCGAAGCCCCCCACCCTCTCCTGCCCCCGCTGCCGCGGGAGGACCCTGCCCTGGCCTCTGCAGCACCCGCCCCGAGAAGGCGAGCAGCAGAGAGGCCGGGGCGGGAGGGGCGCCTGGCGTGTGCAGCGCGGCCGCTCCATTTGGACAGAACCCGGGGTTAATAGCCTCACCGTGCAGGGTCACGGCAGACCTCTGGGTCCCAGATAATATGCTTACGGTGGTTTCACACATAATTGACTGACCTCCCCGCATCCTCCCTGCCGCGGGCCGGGCTGATAGGACGCGCGGCCACGGGCATTGCGGTGCCGCGGGGCGAGACGGGCGTCCAGCGACCCTCGTGCCAGCGCTCCGGGGAGGGGAGCTGCCCCCCCAGGCGCGCCCCGAGCCTCCTCCCGCAGAGCCGAGGAAGAGCCGGATCCCACAGGGAGTGGAGACGAGGAGATGGAAAAATCCCCCAATGCAAACTTCAAAATGTTGCATTAAGATTTTACAACTTTTTAATAATGTTTTACCTTCGCTCTCTTCCGTCTATCTAGCAATTAATCCGTCATCCTTCACACACCGCACACGGGTGTAGCAGCAAACCTGGGCTGGATCCCCGCAGTCTCGGCTCGCACCCGGGGGCTCCTGGCCGGGCCCCCAGGACACCCGGAGGGTCCCGCCAGGCAGACACCCACCCAGACGGCTTCCGGCAGGCATCGCCCGGAGAGGCCGGGAGAGGAGAGGGCGTAAATGCTTAACAGAAAAATTATACATATTCTGAGCATATGGGGGATCTTTAGAAATCTCAGCGTCACTTCATAATTATAGACTACAAGTTTTAATTAACTAAAGCTCTGCAAATCATAATGCCTTATTAAAATGCAATTAATCCTCTGATTAAAAAACAAAAAGCACAAGTATTTACAACAGAAACACAAGTAGAATAATTACAAATATCATGTACCCATTTCTTTTATTTGGGTGTCAGTTCTGATGTTGCCGGCTCCCTCCATTAATTCAAACACACACTTTATCTCTCATTCCCAGCAGCCTGAGTGACATACCTACCAAACATACAGCACTATATCCTATTGATTTCGGCAAACCCCGAACAATGCCATTTGCATGCTTGTTTCTGTAATAATAAAGATATGCCATTCAGAATTAAAGCCCGGCCAGGCTAGTGGCAACTAATTGTGTTGTATGTAATGAGTGCAATTTCAATTTGATATCACCCCGCTTCTCCCGCCGCACTCGCTAAGTACTTTCAAGTCTTTGTGGGGAAATAATTGATTTTTTTGTGCTGTGGGCACAAGAAAATTATTATGATCTTTTGAATAATGCCAAAGAAAAGAGCAGGAATGATTTAAATTGGTGCACGAAGAAGGCTTCTGCTGGACGCCCGTGCCTGGTGGCTGCCACCGCTGGTGCCCAGACCAGCAGCTTTTAAGGGGGCGGCAGGGGGCCTCGGCCACAGAGCCGGCAGCCCCCGCCCGGCCGGCCCCACCCGCCGAGGGGTTGCTGCGTGGGGGGCAGAGGCCCGGCAGCGGCACCTCCGAACGGCGCGAGAGTGTCCCAGCCCTCGCCCCCCGGTTGGTTCATCTTCCCGTTAGCAGCCCTCGTGGCCCCACTGTGAGCCTGGCCGGGGTCTAGCCGAGGAAGCCCCCTCTCACGCGGGCACGAGGGGGAGGGGAGGCAGCCCTGGACGCTCTCCTTTGTGGGGGCCCCCCGTCCCGCCCCAGCCCCCACCCCAGCCAGGCCCCTCGGGGCAGGGGCAGGTGACCGCGCCCCTCAGGACCGAGTCCACCTTAAGCGGCAGGCACCTTCCAACGTCCTTCCCTTCCGAGGAGCTGCTGTTAATTTAGTTGCTCATGACTAAAGAGTTTCTAATCTGGAGCAGGAGGGTGCTGGGAATATTGGACAGTTTAAAGGTTAATCACCATCGCCTGGTTACACAAGTGAGGCAGAACTAATTCCTCCAAAGGCAAATGGCTTGCATTTATCAGCAGTGCAGATTAGAAGTGTTAATATACAGACAGAATGGACGCTTAAGGGCCGGTCGCCCCTTATCGGCAAACTTTGCCACACAACTCAGCGCCTGCACAGCCGCACTTCTTAATAAGGCCCCTCATTTTGCCTCTCGAGCAGAACTATCAAACAATCCTGTCCAAACCGCCGCCACCAAAATCAGGGTATTACAGACCACGGTAATTGGAAGATCACTATAATGAAGGAAAGATAAAATACTTTGGCTGCCGGCCTAGAACGTGGATCAGCAGCACATAGGAAGCTATCTTGCCATGCCACATTCGGAGAGATTTACATAAACAATAAACTCGGTCCAGCCGCACCCACAGTACATCTTTGTTTACGGTAAACGCGACCGAGGCCGGGAGGGGCGCGGAGCCGCGGGCCCGGTGCCGCGTCTGCAGCGGAGAGACGGGGCCGAACGTCCTCGCGTGTCGCACCGTCGGGTCCAATATACGGGCCACTCGCCCACCAGCGCATCCCGGCAGAGAGGGCAGAGCAGTCCCGGCTCCTGCTGTGTGCGGGGGTGGGAGCCCCGTGGCTGTTGGCGTGAGGCCGTGGCAGGAGGACGTGGCACTGTGGCTCGTGCCAACCGGACCACGTGGGGCCACGGGAGGTGCACACCGGCGTCCGCTTGTTAAGGGCAAAGTCAAACCGAAACCCCCTTGGGCAGGGCTGAGATGCCCGAGGGGCGGGGGCGCTGTGGCCGCTCCTGCTCTGGTCTGTCCTGTCCGATGGCCCTCCAGAGCTGCCTCGCCTGCCCTCCTGCCCACGCCGGACACGCTCGGCAGCTGCAGAGGAAGACGGGCAGCTGAGAGCCATGCTGGGCTGGGCAAGGGGCCCGGCGGGAGCCCGAGACCCCGGGCTCAGCTAGCAGGACCCATGGGCCTAGGCGGTGCCAGTGGCCGAGGGAGGGAGGACGGACCCCGGAGTGAGCAGACACGGGACCCAGCCAAGACAAGCAGCAGGGGCTCCCCCCGCTCAGGGGGCCGCGGGGATCTGCTCCACAAGCCCGCCTCCCCGTCCACACCGCCCACACACCACCCACTCACTGTCCAGGCACTGTCCATGTGCTGCCCGCGAGGACCAGGGGTCAGACTCGGCCCCAAGGAAGCCTCTGGCCTCTGTGGGCCTGGCAAGCCGCTTTGACTCTCAGGCCGAGGAGGGAGGGTCAGGGTGCTACCAGCCCTCGGTCCCAGGAGGGCCACCCCGCAGGGGTCACTCACGGGCCACCTCGAGCCCTCCAGCTGAGCCCTGCTCCCCCTCTTACCCTCAACACAGATCTGTCTCTTGCATCTGCCTTTCCAGAAAGTTCTCCAGTGGGCCCACAGCGAAGTGAGGTCTCTCCTCTCAGCATCCCCACTGTTGGCACCCCACCCCTGCGCAGGGTGACTCTGACCACCCAGAGAGACAGAGACAGAGACAAAGGGAGGGAGGGAGAAGAGACAGTGAGAGGGAGTCAGGGAAGAAAACAGGGAAAGGGAAAGAAGGAGAAGAAGGAGGAGGACAGGGTGAGGAAGAACCAGAAGGAGCTGAGCAGGAGGAGGAGGAGGAGGAGGAGAGGGAGGAGGAGAAGGAGAGAAGGGGAGGAGGGGGGAGCAGGAGGAGGAGGGGAGGAAGAGGAGGAGGAAGAGGAGGAGGAAGAAGAGGAGGAGAAGAAGGAGGGGGGGAGGAGAAGAGAAGGGAGAGGGGGGGAGAAGAGGAGGAGGAGGAGAGAGAGGGAGGGGAGAAGGAGGGGGAGGGGTGGAGGAGAAGGAGGAGGAGGAAGAGGAGGAGGAGGAGGAGGAGGAGGAGGAGGAAGTGGGGGGAGTGCCTGGTCATGGCTAACCCAGTGGGGACCCTTTCCGAAGGAGTCAGAGCAGAGTCCAGCTGCACGCAGGTGAAGGGCTCCGACTCAGTCAAGTGCGTCCTGGGACGCAGGGTTCCAAGAAACCTGGGTTTCTGTCTCTCTGACCACCCACTGTCTCACTGTCTGTGAGACCCTGGGACTGGCAAACGCAGTGGCGGGGGAGGGGGGGGACACGTGGGCCAGGCGGGGCAGGACGGACCTCAGCCCAGCAGGGCGTCCTGCGCAGGACATGGTGTGGCCTGTTCCCCCGGGGCCTGGAGAGGAGGGGACCTGGCGCCTTCTGGGTTGCTATGGAGACAGAATCGCAGTGTCCCTGCGGGTTCCCGAGCAGGACAGGCTGAGTGTCCCAGCCCACCCGTGTCCCCATCCGACACTCCTGCCTGGGCAACCTCCAGGGGTCATAATCAAGACCCCCGAGACCATCCCCTGGGCCCCAGGGTGGACGACAGTGTTGGGTCCTGCCCTGGAAAGCAGAGGGTTCAGCCGGAGGCGGCCCCTCGTCCTGCAGGAAGCACAGACCCCAGTGCAGAAGGGACACGAACTGCCCCCCAATGGGTCCCCATCAGACCTCAGGGATGCCTGGCATGTCACCCCTCCACCGACCTGGGTGACCCCAGAAGCACCCACACTGGCTGGGTGGGAAACCCATCGCTGCCCGCCCAGTCTCCCCTGCCTTCTCTCCCGGAGCGCCGCCCCCGTGCCCTGTGGCCCTGAGCTGGCCAGTCCTGCGACGACACGGCTGGGATGCTCAGCCCACTGACTTTCCCAGGTGCGGAGAAACAAACTCTGCCCCAAACGCTGGCCACGCTGTGGTCACTCTGAAGGGGCTCTCGGGGCTTGTGCTTCATGGAAGTCCACCACCTCTGCACCTCATTCTTCTGCCTCTGCCTAAGAGTGCTGCCCCTCGGGTCCCCTCCGGACCCTAGACCCTCTGGGCCCTGCAGTTCCTCTCTCCAGGTACCTTCACAATCCTGATGACCCCAAGTCTCACTCTCGACACAGGACCTCCTGGGGTCCTTGCTGACTGGGGCTCTGGAGTGCCCCAGAACACTCAGAGTTTTGCCCTGCACAGCTGGCTCAGGGACCAGCCCCGCTGATGTCGGAGGCAGTGATGGGAGGGGCAGACCTGGGTGCAGATGAGCCTGAAGGGCGGAAGGTGGCAGAGGAGCCCGGGAGGTGCAGTGGAGGGTGTGTGTGCGGGAGAGGGGGGGCTTTGGGCTCAGGGGTCTGCTACAGGCTGGCCACCGGGGGCCGGGGTCCAGCTCAGCCTTGACCCCCGCCAGTTGCTGGGAGGCCCACAGGGTCTGCCAAGGGGGAGGGTGAGCGGGGCGGGGTCCAGTGAGTTCAGACCCTGGGGAGGGACAGAGCGCTCTGAAGTCACGGAGGAGATAAAAAGGGGCTATCCTGGGGAGAGGGGCAGGGGTGCAGGGGGCAGGGCACAGGGGTGGGAGGTACGGGGGCAGGAGCAGGGGGGGCACCGCATGTCGTGTGCAGGAATGCAGGGCTGTGGGGTGCAGAGATGCAGGACACAGGGATGCAGGGGCACAAGGGTGCAGGGCACAGCGTTTTAGATGCACAGGGACGCAGGGGTGCAGAGGGAGTGGGGGTAGGGGTGCAGAAGCCAGAAGGCCAGAGCCTCAGGGGTGCAGAGGGCACCACCCCCGTCCCCTTTATGGGGTGGACGGGGGCTGGGGGAGGTGGCCTGGTGGGCCATGGCTGAGCTGGGGGCAGGGCTGGGTCTGACCTTCTGCAGGCTCCAGACCTGAGTGCGTCCAGCATCAGCCGGGTCCTGCCTGTTGGCACGCGAGGACGACAGGGAGGCCTGGCTAATCCGGCAGCCTGCTCTGACCTGCTCTGGACACACTGGGGCCCCGGCTCCCCAGAGCAGGGCTGACATGCACAGGCCACACCCCCCGCTGGCCGTGCGGCTGTGGGCGTCCACTCTGGGGGAAGCACTTGCCCGTGGAGAGGCCCGTGCGCCAGCCCCGAGGTGAGCCCACAGGCAGCGCACGCAGCGGGGCCTGTCCATCTTGTTTCCTCCGAGCTCTGGGCTGGGAGGGACCTTGCACACCACTTGAGATGGAGCAGAAGCTTCTAGAGCTGCAGGAGTCCGGCTGGAGAGAGAGGATGTGGGGGGAGGCGTGCTTTGCTCGGGTGCCAGCACCCCACCTGAGCCCACCGGGTGATTTCTGAGCACAGAGCGAGCCAGAAGCAAGCTCTGAGCACCCCCAGGAGTGCCCCCCCAAACAAAACAGAAGAGCTGAAGGAATGGCAGGTAAGCGGGAGCCAGCGCTGCCCAGTGAATGGCTGGGGGAGGGGAGGAGCAAAAGGTGCATCAGGCGGGGTGGGAGGAGGTTCGGGGAACCTGGGGGTCCGTCCTCCCCACAGCAGGAGGCTCTGCCCTCACTCACTCAGTGCAGCCCCTGGCCCTGCGACTGCAGGGGTCTGTGGTCTGTGCTCGAGCTCAACATCCCCCAACACGCCCACGGGAAACCCAGCTCAGTCTAAGGTCAGAGCCCGGGGCCCCGGGCCAGCCCCACAGTGGACGCCAGACCCGGCCCCACCTCTGAGAGACCATGAAGGCCAAGCAGCAGCGTTTCGGCCGCAACGAAGCACCTTTTGTGACGTCTTGTGGTCACACCGGCGTTCCCGGCAGCGGTTGGCTCGGCCAGGCGGTGGATTCGGTGCCCAGGGACCGTGTGTCCTGGGTCCAACCCAGCTGGGGGCAGAGCGGCTCAGCCCTGGAGCCGCCTGCTCTCCCTGCTCTCCCATAGAGCGCCGTAACCACAGAGGAAAACTCTCTATAAACAGAGATATGCAAGATGACAGTGGATTAACATTTTAATTAAACATGGCAATTCCAATCATTTTTATCACTATAGAAATACCCAACATTTTGACACGTTTCAGCTATAAATTGATGGTTCCAGTGTGATGGCATGCTGAAATCATTTCCAGGTGATATTTGTAAGCTTTCGGTGGTGGTGAGCCCTGGCGCTCACCGAGTTTAGAATCCACACTCAACACGCGCATCTGGCCACAGCCAACCTGACCGGCCTCGAGGGAAGCCGGTGTGGGGCCTGGCCTGGCCTTGGGACTCACCCGGCAGTGCCCCTCTCTGGCAGCTGGCCAGGCCGGCTGCAGCAGCAAAGACCCCTCCCAGCCGTGAGATACCCACTGTTCACGGAGCACCTCCCATGGGGCGCCCCACAGCCATGGGCTTGTTGGTTCGTATTTGCCTACATCCTGGGCCAAAGAGGACATCACACTGCCAGTCACACACTGCCCATGGAGTTCCAGCACGTCTCTGGTCTCCCGAGGGAGAGCTTTCTCCCATCACCCCCACCCACCACCACTGCCAAAAGAAGTGTCCTTTGGGAAAAAGACCAATCTTTCTTAGCACGTCTTCTGGTTTTTGTTTTGTTTTTTTTTGTTTTTTTTTTTTCTTTTTGGGTCACACCTGGCGATGCACAGGACTTACTCCTGGCTCTGCACTCAGGAGTTACTCCTGGCGGTGTTCAGGGGACCATATGGGATGCTGGGAATCGAACCCAGGTCGGCCGCGTGCAAGGCAAACGCCCTACCCGCTGTGCTATCTCTCCAGCCCCACATCTTCTGTTTTGACATGGAGTAATTTCTGCTCGGGGATGGGGGGCTCACCCTGCAAAGCTCAGGGCTGACTGCTGGCTCAGCACTCAGGACTCACTCTGGGGGGCCCGGGGACGCCGGGATAGAACCTGGGTCAGCCTCATGCAAGGTAAGTGCGCTGCCCACAGTGCTCTCTCCGGCCCCACAATCTTGAGTTCTGAAGGCTTGTCTGGGCTGTGTGTATTCTTGCTGCCGGTCTCTACCTGCCTGTGGCCCTCAGAAACCCCAGCCTGGCCAGAGGGAGGCGTCTCTTCTGCCAGCTCCCTCCCCGGCCCACCTTGCCTCGGAAGCAGGCTGTGCTCAGCCAAGAGGACACACTGGTTCTTGAGTTTCGCTTTTCTTTGCCACGCCAGGATGGAACCTGGGTCCTCTGCACCGACCTTCCCACTGAGCCCGTCCACGACCCTTAAGCCTAAACCTTGGGACAGGTTCCAAAACTTCCAGCAGAGAAAATGAATCGCTGTGACAAAGACACGGAGTGTCGATAACCCCGCGTGGCCCCGGCAGGCGGGGGTGGTGGGTGATGGGACTCTGTCCAGCGGGGCTTGTGGAGCTAGTGACCACCACCGGGCTGGCCACTGCCGCACAGGCGAACATCCATCCTTGAGGCCCCACAGCCCTTTCCTTTTCTTCCCGCCCCGCCAACCCCTCCCCCACCCCCAGGGAGTTTAGCCCGGCTCCACCCTGAAGCAATTTGCTTGACAAATGTTTGTTGAATGACTGTCAGTATTAACTGTTCCACAAAGACTTGTTAGGGAGTCTGGAGAAACTGTGACTGAAAGAGAAGCTAGGGCACCACACTGTGAATAGACTCAGCCGAGTGTCCACTTGGAGTGGTCAATTGGATGGACGGTAAATGCCACTTGAATAGCGGGAAAGCCAGCGCTGACTGCCGCGGAAGCAAGCAGCGTGCTATCCCTAAGGTCCCACAAAGACCCCCACCGCTCCACGACTACGGGCTGCGGTCCAGGCCACAGACATCTGTGACGAGTCAGGCCTTTAAAAATCGTGATTCTCGGCTGGGGGGGAGGGTGGGGGCTGGTACAGGGGTCCTTGCCGTGCACATGGCCGACCTGGGTTTGATCCCTGACACTCCATATGGTCCTCTGAGCCCAGACCCAGGATCAAGGCCTGAGTGCACCAGGTGTGGCCCCCAAACAAACAAACAAATCATGATTCTTGGGGGAAAAAAAGATGTTAAGTCTTCAGCAGAATTCCCAGGCACTGTGGTGTAAAGGCCCAAGCCCTGCCCACCCAGCTGGGGAGAAGCAGCGGCTCCCAGGCTCTGGGAAAACTCTGAAGGCACCCCAGCAGTGGGGGCCGGCCCCACCCCCACCTCCCAGCACCTGGTCACCAGCAGCCCCTTGCCCATGTCACTCAGTCCCAGATCCAAGGGGACATCCGGCACCTCAGACTGTTCTCTCAAGTCGCCTCCAGCCTCACTCCCCCGAGTTCCGTCTGTGATCGTGGGTGGCTCCTAGGAGGGGTTAAGGGAGGGTCTTTCAAAGAAGGAGGAAGCGACAAATACCACAGCGGGTGGGGGGCTTGCCTTGCAAGAAACGGACCTGGGTTTGATCGCTGGCATTCCAGATGGTTCCTCCACACTGCCAGGAGTGACCCTGAGCTCGGAGCCAGGAGTAGGCCCTGAGCACTGCCGGAGGTGGCTCAAAAACAAACACGAACAAGAAAGGCAGAAGGGTTTAAGAAAGAAGGATGTTCTTTGTTGGCTGACACAGTGAAAAACATGGACGCCGACCCTGGGCGGCTTCCAAGCCCGGCGCGCGAGTGCGGAAGGCAGCGGGGACGCACTTGCGCCCGAGTCCCCTGGCAGAAGCGGCCAGCGGGGGCTGGCGCATCTGGAACGTTCCTTCCCGCTTCTGGGGGGCACAGTGGACGGCCTCGCCCGCTCCCCTCGGCTCAGTCACTGGGTCTTGGAGGGAAAGACGCAAACTCGGCCTCTTCGCCAACCCGGCTGAGAAAATAACTCGGGTGCTCCCAGTGTCGCCACTCATTTATCACGCCGGCCTGGGTGACTTCCGAGGACGCCCACTCGGCGCGCAGGGGACAAAGGCGGCGGCCAGAGGAACAAAAAGACCGCGGACGCCGGCGGAAAGCGCGGGGCGGGCGGGTGGGCTGCCGCTGCCCACCCCACCACGCCGGGGCTCGGCTCGCCCACGCCAGGCGGATCGCGCGGCGGCCCGGGGAGGGGCTGGGGAGACTCCAGGGGCGGGCAGGCCGCGCCCCCGGCCCGACCACCTGTAGCCCCACGCGGGCCCTGGACGGCGGCGCGGGAAGGGGCCGCGGGGGCCTCGTCGGGGCAGTGGCCGTTCCCCTGGACGCCGCAGCGGCCCGGCCCGGGGCGCGCCGGTTCCCGCGCGCCGGCCGGGGCGCACGGGCGCTCGCCGGGTCCCCAATTAGGCGGAGCGGCCCCCGGGCCCCCGCCGGCCACAATGCGGGGTAATTGGGCCCGGGCCTTCCCGAGGGCCGCTAACGAGCCCTTCCGGGCCGCGCCTCCCCGCTCCCCTTTCGGGCAGGGCCCCGCGCGCGGACGGGCCGCCGTAATGAGCCACTTGAGCCGCGCGGGCCGAGGAGCCGGGCCACAAAGGGCCCGTTTAAGCTTGTTACCGCGCGCTCGGAGCGCCGCGACCCCTCTCCAAACAAGGGCACCGAGTCCGAGCAAATAGAGACACGCAACTGGCAGGGCTGCAGTCGGCGCGGCGCGGACAAAGCCACTTAATAACGTGAGCCGCAATTAGCGCGGGGCCGGCGGGGTCCGCGGCCAGGCGGGCCGGAGCGCGCGGGGGACGGCCAGCGCGGCCCCTGTCCGGCCGACGAGCCGGAGTCCGAGTCACGCCGCGAGCACGGAGCGGAGGGGCGAGTCCGCCCCTGAGAAGCCTGACAATTCCATCCGAACGTCCGCAGGCATCACAGAAAAAAAGGAAAAAATCCAGGCCGGAATGAAATAAATTGCTACTTACATTACGAAAAGTCTGCAAAAGCTTTTTATAGACTTGAAAGGCAGAAGTTACATAAGCCGCGCGCGCGGAGCCGGAGCGCGACCTCGGCGGCCGGGCGGCGGCGCGCGCCCTTGACCCGGGCCGGGCACCGGGTGGCCGCGGGCCGCGGGGCCGCCGCCGCGACGCCCGTTTCCGGGCCTTTGTGCGCCGGGCGGGCCGCGCCCCTTTGTGCCCGCGCGGCCCCGCTGCGGCCGCTTCCAGGTGGCGATGAGCGCGCGGGCGGCCGGCGGGCAGCGGCGCCCACCCGCCCGGCCGCCGAGGGGCGCCCGCACCTACCCAGCGCGGGGCGCAGGACGGGGGCTGCGGGGCGCGCGGGAGGATGGGGCGCGGGGCAGGAGTGCGGGGCGCGCGGGGACTCGGGGGCGCGGGGCCTCCGGGAATGCGCGGCCGGGCGGGGAGGCGGGGGGTGGCGGGGCGCGGGGCGCGGCCCGAGGCCGGGGGCGCCTGGGCCCCCTTTCCCTCCTCCCTGGTCCAAGGCGGGAGCCCCCGAGGCCGCGCCCCCTTTTCGGTCCCCGCTCGGTCTTGGTGTGCTGCTGGAGGCCGAACCGAGGCGCAGCCGTCACGGAGAACCCGTGGGGGCGGCTGAGAGGGGCCGCGTGGGGACCACCAGGGACCATCGCGGGCACGTCTGCTCTGCCGGCCTGGGAGGAGCGAGCGTTTCCGCGGCAGAGTTGGCTTCCGTGGCCTCCCGGCTCCCTCCTGCAGGGCCTTTGCGCCCACCCCGGGAAGGTGCCTTCCCAGAGACTGCCGCCTTCCCCAGAGGGCTGGCCCGGCCACCGCAGCTCCGCACACTGCCCGGTGGCTGTGCCCGGAGGCCACCCCAGCCGAGGGAGACCTTCCTTCTCCCGCCCGCTCCCGACCGTGTTTCCCAGACTTCCATCCAAGACGCGTGTCCGGTTATTACTCCAGACCCTTCCCTCCTGATTTTAACTTTAATTTGTCCCTGTGTAGCCCTGCTTTCAGGGCTGACTTCCCAGCCCCCGTCGGTGTCTGTCCCCACCCCCGCCCGAGCCCTCCTCACAAACACCCTCCTCCACTTGGCGGCCTCCTCCCTGCTGCTGACCACCTGCGTTTCTCCAGAGCTCTGCGGTGCCTTTGGTGACGCCTCGTCCACGTGGGCCGCCGTCGGCCACTGTCTCCGCTTCCGGATGACGGCCCCTCACTCCGTCCTTTTGTCTCTGGTGTGTGTGTGGTGGGGGGGAAGATATCCCCTTTCACGGCAGAGCAGACTCGTGGGGTTTATGAGGTCCACCTTGATCCGGTCCTCCCCCACCATGGCCCTGGGGGTGTCCACGGCCCGGCTGTGACCAATGCTGCTCTGACGGAGGGGGCTTTCGTGCCTCCAGGCGAGATCCTGCGGAATTCCCGTTGTTAGGGGTCAGCCCCTCCGGGGGCTGCCCCAGTCCCTGCTGGGCTCGACAGTCCCATTAGGGCACGTTAGCTGCAACACGAACCACCCCTGGCACACGCCTACTGCCAGTCTTTCTGGAACATTCCATTTCGGAATACGAAGATCGTGGCCCTGCTCACAAGGGTCCTAGATGACCAAGCCGTGTGGGCTGGACACTGTGACGATGGCAGAAGCGCTTACTGGTGACTGGGGACCCTGATAGGTGTCTGCAGGCCACAGCACTGCACAGTGCCTGCCAGCCAGGGCTGAGCCAGGGACTGACTTGGCTTCTGGGCCGGCCGGGCCGGGGGTCCAGGGGTCCATGGCGTCTGGCTTTGCAGGAGGAGGGTGAGGTGGGCCTGGGAGAGCCCAGGACTGTGACGGGAAGAGCAGGGTTGCGCCTGGCCTTCCCACTGGCTGCAGAGGAGGGTCCCGGACGAGGCCGCGGCCGTCCTGAGCTGTCTGTCTGTCTGATCACCCAGACTCTGTCTCCAGACAGACGCCCCACTCTGCAGAACAGCAGCCCTGGGGCACCTCAGGCGTGGCTGCTCTTGGGCCAGGGGGCCCCTGGGTCCTCCCATCGGCTGCCTTGCTCCCGACTCTCCTCAGGAGGACAAGCACTTCCCGGGCCCACCCTGAGATGCTCAGAGCTGGCACAGGGTCGGGCCCCACAGCTGCCTCCAGGACTCCTCTGTCTGGGCCCGGGCACGAGAGGGGCTGGCAGGGCAGGGCAGGGCAGCCCCTTCCAGACTCAGCCACACGGGGGAAGGGGGGCGAGGATTAGGGGGCCAGGCTGGGCCTGTGTGGCCGTGGCTGTCTCAGGGCTGCTGCTGCCCGTGACCCTCCCCGAGCGAGTCGTCCCTGCGTCCCCCTCCGGCCTCGCCTCAGTTGAACGCGCCACCACTGGAAGTTTCTTTCTCTTTTTCCGCTCCGTGTGCTGTGGCCAGCCTGGCCTTCCGAGGGGCCGGGTTGCCTGAGCTGCAGGCCCGACCCCCACTGTTAGGAGGCGTCTCAGGCCTGTGGGGGCTGAGAAGTTGGCATGGACGGGCCCAGAGCCAGGTGTGGCGTTTCTGCCTCTCACACCCTGTGTCCACTTCCAGTCCCTGTCCTCCCCTCCTTGCCCGTGACCTCAGGAGACTATTTCCCAGGTGCCGAGGGGCACAGCGAGGGTGGGTGCAGACCCAGGTCTCCAGGTCTCACTGTGACCTTTCACCGTTGGGGCGGGGGGGCGTCTCCGTGGCTTTGCCGACAAAGGGACACGCCGCAGGGGCTCCGGCTCTCCCTGCTGGGACAGGGCACCCACAGGCACCAGCTCAGAGCCCAGTCCCAGCTGCTTCCAGGAACGCTCCCCGCTCCCACCACGTGTGGCCGTGGGGACTGGTCTGTGTCCACTCTCGGGGAGGCCTGTGGCCAGGACAGCAGCGCCAGCTCTGTCTACACGGGCAGCCCTGGGCGTGAGGCTGTTCTGGGCAGGCCCCGTGAATGTCTGGCCTTTGCAGGGGCCACTGGGCAGCCTGACTGGCAGGACGCAAGGGGGGGGGGGACAGAAGGGAAGTGTTCATGGGGCCGCAGCCCTGGGGGGGGGTGGTCCCGGAGTGTCACCCCACTCCCTCGGCTCCGGCCCCCGGGGTGAGGCATTTATTACGTTTGGGATTATGGCACCAAAGCTGCGCTGTAACCGGCCTTCCCAAACACTGGCCGAGCTGCCCTTAATGGACTGGGCCTGGGCTTACCCTGCAGGGGGGCGCGCCCCCGGACTCCCGGGGCCCTTTGTTACCTGGCCGGGAGGGGCTGGCCCTCCTCGGGAATGTCCCTCCGCCCCAGCACTCGGGGCTTTAGCCTCCTTTGTCTCTGGGATTATGAGGGTCGCAGTCACCCAGATTGTTGCCTCGGAGGATAAAGGGAAAAGTTTTCGGGCTCCTAATGAGACCTTTATTCGGGGGACAATACCATTCCCATTAAATTACAGCTCAAGCCTGGACAATGCCCTGAGCAGCCTGGGTTTGAATATTTAATTTGGGGTGGCAGGAGCTGAGTAAACACCTCTGGGCCAACGAGGAGGAGGAGGGGTCAGCTGCAGTGCAGACCCCCGGGAAGCCCAGGAAGCGACCGGCCCACTGACTGACAGGAGCGGGTGTGCGGGCGGCCCCAGCCGGCACGGCCCACCTCAGCCTTCTGCTGCTCTGGAACCAGCCAGTGACCAAGCGATGGCCAAGCAGGGCCTTGGGCCACACCTACCTCCCTCAGCCTCCTGCCACCCCCATGGCCCTGCGGGACACTGGGGGCCCTTCAGAGCCCAGTGGCCAGGCCATGTCTCGGCCCAGCAGCAGGGGTGGGGTCCCGGCGGCCAGGGCCTGGAGTCCAGGAGAGTCGAGCCCCCTGCTTGGGCGTCCTGCCGGCCAGACCCCTTCAGCTGTGCCGTTCCTGGCTCCTGAGCACTAGTGGCAGCGGTGGGCAGGTCCGTCCCCCGCCAGGGGCCACGCTGTGGGGCTGGGGGCCACCTGGCTGCAGCTTGTCCTTCCCTGGGAACCTCGGTCTGGTCCATACGGGCTTTTCTGCCCCGTGATGGGGAAAGGGGCCTCTGAGACCAATGTCCAACGTCTCTGCCACTTCTGGAGGAAGGGGCTGGTCTTTCGTCCCGCGCTTCCCTTCCCCAGTGCTGCGGTGCTCCACCTGCACCCTGAAATGCGGCCTGCTCCCTCGTCCCACGGGCAGTGCGTGACACAGACGTGGGCTGTGGCTGATGCACACTCGGAAGGGCTGAGTGCGTGCAGAAGTTTCCACAGGCACGTGCTGGCTGTGCACGCACAGGCTGACAGCACACGGACATGGTCTGGGGTACACGGGAAACCTGGGTAGAAAGTCTGAACAGAGGAAGTCTGTGTACAGGCAGAAAACTTGGTTGTGCAGACAAAGCCTGGTTGTACAATCAGAACGTCCAGTTGTGTACAGAGAGAAAGCTTGGTTGAGTGTATTAAAGCCTGGTTGTACAAAGTCTGTGTAGAAAGTTGGGTGGCGACACAGTCAGAAAATCTGGCTGTATACAGGTAGAAAGTCTAGCTGCGTGCAGGTGGAGAGTGGCTGGGCGCAGGTAGGAAGCCTGAGTGGTTGGCAGAAAGTCAGCTTCAGCTTCTGTGCAGGCAGCCTGGTGTGTGTGCAGGCCGGAGATGTGCTGAGCTAACAGAGAGTCTGCGTACACGGAAATTCTGATGGTGGAAGATGGAAGTCTGGCTGGAAAGTCTGGCTGGACATAGGCAGAAAGTATGATTGTGGACAAGTAGAAATTCTGATCATGAATCTGAAGTCTTTTTGGGGGGTTATACCCGGTGATGTACAGGGGTTACCCCTGGCTCTGCACTCAGGAATTACCCCTGGCAGTGCTCAGGGGACCATATGGGATGCTGGGAATCGAACCCGGGTCGGCCACGTGCAACACCCTACCTGCTATGCTATCGCTCCAGCCGGAATCTGAAGGCTTACTGTGCACACATAGGTACTGCGTACAGAGAAAGTCTGAATGTGTACATGCAGAGAGTTCAGTTGTGCACATAAAGTCAGGCGGTGTATAGGTAGAAGGTCTGACTGTGTAAGGGAAGTACGGTGATCAGGAAGAAAATCTGATTAGACACACTTAGAAGGTCTGTTTAAGTAGAGTCTGTGTACCTGACAGTTTCTGTTTGTGTGTGCGCAGAGTGTGGTTTGAACAAGAGAAAGCCTGGTTGTGTACACATGCAAAGTCTTTTGTGTAGAAGTGTGATGTCTTTGTGTGGACAGAACATCTGAATGTGCATATATACAAAGTCTGAATATTACATGAAAAAGTCGGATTGTGTGTAAGTCAAGTCTGATACTGTAAATGCCAAAAGTTTAGAGGTTAAAAAGTTTGCACATGTCCAAAGCCTGGTTGTGTTCAGTAAAAAGTCTGACTGTGAGAGAAATTCTGTGTCCCCTAGTAGGCCTGGTGGTCAGCAGTGGCTGTGTGGGCGACTCCGAGCACTGGAGAGTGAGCACACTGCCTCCTCAGGCCAAGAGCCACCAGCCTGCTGGCTGGAAGCTGTCGGGAGTGGCACCCGAGCCCCGGCCGGCCGTGACTCAGGGAAACTCCGTCCCCCGAAAGGGGGAAGAGCAAGCTTTTCCAGATGGGCGGGTGGGTGGTGACCTGCAGGTGGATATCCCAGCTGCGCCCTGAAAGCTGATTGTGTGGTGTAGCGAGTCTGCCTGTGGCCAGGCAGGAAGTTTGTGTGTGCAGAGAAACGTGAGTTGTGCACAGAGACTTGGTCGTGTACACGAGAAGTTCATGTACAGTGAGTCAGAGTGCACAGAGGAGGAGCGTGTGTGTGTGCGTGTGTGTGCATGTGTATATGTGTGTGCATGTGCGTGTGTGTGTGCATGCGTATGTGTGTGTGTGCGTGTGTAAGCCCCAGAGCAGTCATCTTGTCCTGTCCAGACTCTGGGTTCAGGGAGAGAGGAGAGAAAGGGCAGAAGGGAGGGAGAGGGTAAGAGAGGGAGGGGGAGGGGAGGGAGGGAAGGGTGAGGGAGGGAGGGAGAAAGAGGGAGCAAGAGAAGCGAGCAGGGGGAGAGGGAGGAAGGGGAGGGGCGGGAGGGCTCTGGCACAGGGCTGAGGCCCAGGCCTGCTGTACTGGGGACAGCGAGCTCACCTGCCCACCCCAGGAGGGCACAGCCACCATCCCGCAGAGCCCCTGGGGGAGGAGCCCCTGCAGGGCCCTGGCCCCCTGGGTCTGGGTGGGGGGGGCTCTTACTGGGAGGGTGGGCCTGGGCGCTGCTCAGCTCAGACCAGCCCCAGCCCCTGTCCGGTGCCCACCCACTACAGATGGTGCGGTCGGGGTGAGCCCACAGGCAGGAGGGGTGGGTCACCTGGACATTGCAAGAGAGAGGCTTTAGAGGGTGCAGGCAGGGAGGGTGAGGCAGGGAGGGGCGTGGCAGGGAGGGGTGTGGCAGGGAGGGGCAGGGAGAGGGCAGGGAGGGGTGAGGCAGGGAGGGGTGAGGCAGGGAGGGGCAGGGAGAGGACAGGGAGGGGTGAGGCAGGGAGGGGCAGCAGGCTGTCTCAGTGAGATGCAGTGGGTGTGGGGGCTTCCAGATGCACCTTTGGCTTCACGCTGCCTCTGGAGCAGGGGGTACCAAGGGAGTCCAGAGGCTCAGGGTCAGGGTTGGGGGGGACAGTACACATGTCCAGTAGGTCAGCGTCAGCAGGGACAACACACGTGTCCAGTGGGCAGTGTCAGGAGGGACAATAAGCTCACGGTGTCAGAAACTACATGTGCATCCAGCAGGTGTCTGAGGGACTGCATGTCCGTCCACCCTGGTCGCCGTGTCCCTTGCGTCCATCCCCTTCGCCCCAGACTGTCCTGGCGGCCTCTCTCTGCTGTGCACGGGCAGGAGCCCACAGTCCTCCCCCCTGCGCAGGGCTCCCGCAGTGGCCACCGCGGCCGGGCTGAGCCCTGGCTTCCAGCAGACGCCGGGCCGGGCGGGGGCAGAGTGACCCGAAAGGGCTGGACAGCCCCTGCGCCCAGTGCCCTGGGCCGGGCCCGCGGGTCGGCCTGGCGCTGACCCGGGGCCGAGGGTCCGGAAAGCCCCTTGGCGGGGAGGGTCTCCCGGGCGGGCGGGACGCGCGGCGGCCAGGGACAAAGCGGCTTTCTCCTGCGGCCGAGGAGACGCATTAATCAGAAGTGCCTCTAAACCCTCTGGAGTTCTGCTCTCAGCAAACTCCTCGGAAAAGCAGGTCAAAGCCCAAAAAAGCTCTTGATCAGAGATTGCTGGAGGAAATCTTCCGAGCCCGCTAATAGGCTGCAATCACCCCAGGAGAGCGAGCAAGTGGACCTGAAGCACGGTTGCAATTCCTAATCGGTCTGTCACACTCACGGCTCGCCGCGAGCTCCGTCCCGAGCAGCTGAGGCGGCTGGGACTCATAAAGCCAACAGTTTAAAGTTGATTATGGTGAAAGCACTTAATGACAGCGTCGCCAGGGGCCCGCCATTTAGGGAGCTGCGCGGGTATTAGGCATGTAGCATGACCACCAATTTGATGTCACAATTGCCACCATCAAATGACCTTTGGTGATTTCTGCCGCATGCGGTGGCCGGCTCTTCCTCCCCATCAGCGCGCGCCTTTCCTGGCGACTATTATGCTGTCTAAAGCTTATTTGCACTGTCGTCAGCCTCCACCCTGGCTATTACCCCGAAGGCCTGTCGAAGAAAACCCGCCTGCTCCATCTCGCCACGCCGGCAATTTCCTAGCCCTTACCAACCCTGGCTGGTGTAATATTTTAATGCAAATATGCTTTACCAGCGCCTCGCGTTTAAGAAGAAAACAAGCTTCTCGCTCCCGTCCGCTCACACCCGGGCGGGGAAGGGGGGCTTCGGAACCTGCCTCGCCGCGGCTGGGGGAGCACCCACCCTCCCGAGCCCTTGAAATGTCTCTCGAACAAGGGAAGAGCAAAAGAAGAGGTGTAATTAAGCTCCCTCGAGACGGGAAGGTGGTGGTGTTCCCGCCGGTGATTTTTTTCTTTTTTTAAGATTTTAAGAAACACATGAACGAAACAACAAGGCAAGCGGCAGTCCTGCCTTCCTTCCTGCAGCCCGAAGAGGAGACATCTGAGCAGCGTTATTTAATTAGGGCCCATTTTCCAGCCGGCTCTAGCGGCTGAGATGGGTTTGCATGTGCGGCCACGCTAGGCTTCTGCGCAAACCGGCCCTTCATGCCACCTCTAAATTGTGTATATAATTTTATAAATGATACGAAACCTGCGTCTAGTCCCTGGGGGGGGGGGGTAAAAAAAAAAACACACGCGCAGAGCGCACTGCAATTTTGGAAGGATTTAAAATATGTGATTTCTGCTGGTCCCTACTGCACTGGGTTTTACATAAAGCTTTTTTCAATAAGGTAAATTGTTACATGACAAACTCATCTCGCACCATTATCATCCACCGCTCGTGTTTGACAACAGGAGTGCTACGCTAACAAAACTGTTGTAATGGTTGCACAAATTACTCAGCTGAAAGCTTTTCACCCAACAAAACAGTATTAATCAGCAGTTCTTAGGAAGGTGCTAATTAAAAACCATTTTCTTCTCCAGTCTGCAGTGCTGAAGCCATCTTCACTTGCAGTTTCCAGCAGGCTCGGCCGAGAGCCGGCCCGGCCCTTCCCTCCGCTTCCCCATTAGCCTTTTCATCACGCTCTGCCTACGGCTGGCTGCCATTTCGGAAGTCACGGGCAGATCTGCTTGATCGACCAAAAAAACGCCTCCACTGGGACGTTGGGGGCCCAAACGGCCGACTAGATTCAGATGCTCTTCCCCGACCCCCGAACAGAAGGCAGAGACAGAGGGCGGAGGCCTGGGGTGGGGACAGAGGGCGGCGGCCGAGGGCAGGAACTAAGAGCTGAGGCTGAGGGCGGGGACTGAGGGCGGAGGCCCAGGGCAGACAGAGGGCGGAGGCCTGGGGTGGGGACAGAGGGAGGAGGCAGAGGGCAGGAACTGAGGGCTGAGGCCGAGGGTGGGGACTGAGGGTGGAGGCCCAGGTGGCAGGGAGGGCAGCTGCGGGGAGGCAGAGGCAGGAAGTCCATGGACGCGCCCTTGGTGTTGGGGTCCTGGCTGCAGGTCGGGTGTGCCAGCCTCCCTGCCATGGAGGGCACCTGCGGCCCTGCCAGGCTAGCCTGAGCGTCCTGCTGTGAGCAGCCCAGGGAGGAGCCCCGGCCTTCTCTGAGTCTGGGAGTGGGCGCAGGGGCCCCTCCTAGCTGTGGGCCTGGCTCCCTGCGTCCTGCCCCGTCCACCCAGAACTGACCAGCAGCACCTGCAGCGAGGGTGGGCCAGCGGCGGCCAGGGCGGCTGGCAGGGCCTCGGTGTGGCGCCCGCACCCAGGACCACCCCTGGGTCCACACATCAGCCCAGAGCGCGGCTGCCGCCGGGAACCGCGTCTCCCGCTCAGCCCGTGCAGCGGCCGGCTGGGACCCGTGCGTCTGCAGGTCTGTGGGCCCAGGCCTCAGCCCACGCGGCGGGACAGCCCCTCCCATGATACATGGCGCCGGGGCTGGCCGGGGGCAGACGGGAGACGAGCTCGCGGAGGGCTCCACAGCACGGACCAAACCGAGCCTGGGGGAAACAGGAGACGAGCTCCCTCCCTCAGCTCAGCTCAGCGATCAACAAACACTCGTGCTTCCCCACCTGCAGGGAGAGCCAGAGCATGGGCAGGCCTGCGGCGCTGGAGGGATCAGTCACCCCCGGTCCACACCTGCCCTCACCTCAAGTCCACACTCGCCATCACCTTGGGTCTGTACTCGCCCTCACCCCCATGTCTACACCAGCCATGACCCGGGGTCTACACCCACCCTCACCCCGGGTCCACACCCACCATCATCCCCGGTCTACACCCGCCATCACCCCTGGGTCCATACCCACCATCACCCCGGGTCTACACCCCGGGTCTATACCCGCCCTCACCCTGGGTCCACACTTGCCATCACCTTGGGTCTATACTTGCCCTGACCCCCATGTCTACACCAGCCATGACCCCAGATCTACAACCGCCCTCACCCCGGGTCCACACCTGCCCTCACCCCAGGTCCACACCCACCATCACCCCCGGTCTACACCCGCCATCACCCTTGGGTCCATACCCACCATCACCCCGGGTCTACACCAGCCATGACCCCGGGTCTACACCCACCCTCACCCCGGGTCCACACCCACCATCACCCCGGGTCTACACCCGCCCTCACCCCTGGGTCCATATCCACCATCACTCCGGGTCTACACCAGCCATGACCCTGGGTCTACACCCAACCTCACCCCGGGTCTACACCAGCCATGACCTGACCCCCTCCCTGTGTCTACACCATCCGTTCTTGGAGCTGCAGCTGCCACGGAGGCGCGGCACGGCCTCCACGCTCGCGCTTGGCTCTCTCCAGAGCAAGATCTGCGGGCGTGGGCCCCGCCAGGCGGGCAGAGATGCAGCCGCAGTTTTGCTTCTTTGTCTCGCTCAGGCGCTGGGCTGAGGAGGCCACGTCTGCCACCCTGCTCCTCCGGGCTGATGACCCGACCACCACCCTGAGCGTCAGGCAGGAGGCCCCGGTCAGGCGGCGGCCTGGCTGGGCCCGGCAAGTGCCGGTTTGCTTGCCCAGTTCCGGCGCAGACGCTGTGCCAGCCAGAGAGGAACAAATTGCCGTGATTGTGATGTTAGCCCATCACTTGGCATCGCAATCCAAGTGTTTGTGAGCAAGAGATGTGTGATCTAACCGCCGTGCCCTGCGCGTCACCCCCCGTCGGTGCTCTCCTGGGCAGGGGCAGCGCAGCCCGGCAGGGGCACCGCCCGCAGGACCATGGACGCCCGCAGAGCTCCCAGCTCCCGGTGCCAGCCCCAGCCCAGTGGGCGAAGGCTCCCACCTGCTGAGGCGTGGCCGGGCAGCGGGCGAGGTGCTGCCCGCCACCCCCGGTTCCTGGAGGGCCCGGGAGGCCACCTCCCCCTCGCCGAGCCCCCATGGGCTCCCGGCGCCGCCCAGATCCCCCTAAACAGATAATAAGCATAGCGCGCACTCCTGCTCCTTGACACCACGCATTGAGACTAATCGCACATAATTGGGGAGGAGGGGCCGAGGCCGCCGGCCATTGTGTCCGGCACAGACGGTCAGTGCAGGAGGCTGGGCAGACAGGCCCGTGAAAGCGGGCAGAGACGGAGGAGGCGGCGACTTTGGCACAATTGATTCGATTCCGGGGAGTTGGGAAGAGAAGCTTTATTGCTTTCCGGCCCGCGGTTGGGCGAGGCGGACGGACCCCCCAGAACAGAACAAAGACACGGGTCGGGAGAGGGGCAGGAGCTGCCCTCGGAGACGTGGGCTCGGCAGGGCCAGCGCTGGGCGGCAGCGGGAGGCGGGACGTGGACAGCATGTCCCTGAGGCATGTCCCCAGGCTCAGTCCGCTCGGCCACGCTTGGTGAGGAGGAGGAGGAGCGGATAGTGGAGGTTCTCCTCGTAGACATCCGGCCTTTCTTCCTTCAGCTGCAAACAGCAGAACACGGTAAGGAGCCTGGGGGAAGGCTCCCGCGTCTGTGCTGACGACCCGACAGTCCTGGGGAGACCAACCCAGAAAAGCAACTCGGGGGCTGGAGAGACAGTTCGCGCCGGACGCTGCCCAGCACGCCACTGGCTCCGGTTTGGCTCCCAGGCCCTGCCAAGGAGTGAGCCCCAAGCACAGAGCCAGGATTGAGCCCCGAACACAGAGCCGGGAGTCAGCCCTGAGCACAGAGCCGGGAGTCAGCCCTGAGCTCAGAGCCAGGAGTGAGCCCTGAGCCACAGAGCCGGGAGTCAGCCCTGAGCACAGAGCCGGGAGTCAGCCCTGAGCACAGAGCCAGGAGTCAGCCCTGAGCACTGCTGGGTGTGTCTCCCAAGCGAAAACAAAATGAAAAAGCAACTCAGTGACCCTCGAGGGCACCGAGGGGACTCAGCGGGCACTGGCGGGCAGCGGCTCTGCTGGCAGTGAACCCCCGCACGGGAGGCAGTCTGTCCCCTCTCATGCCTGGGACATGAGGTCACCAGCACCCCCACGGGGGCCACTCAACGGACACTGGGTGGCCGAGCAGGACATGTGGGCAGGGAGTGGGCACAGGGAGCAGGTGGGAATAGTGAACGGGAGAGTAAGGGCACAGGGAGAAAGAGCGGGCACGGGGAGAGGCGGGCACAGGAGACGGGCACCGGGAGCGCGGGGCTGCCTTGGCTCCAGGCTGCTCTTTCTCCGGGAATCCAATCCTCGGCTACCAAGGAGAGGTGAAAAGTTGAAGCGGCAGCGCCGGGTCCTGATGGTGTTAATCAGCTTCACGGGCGGCTGCCTCGGTCTTGGGGTTTCCTCCTGCCCCTCTGCCAAGCCGAAACTCATTTCCCCTGCCGCGGCCGAGGGGGGCGGCCGAGGAGTGCGGCGGGATGTGGAGGGGATTAAAATTCATGACTCTCCAGCATTTGTGTAACAAGATTAGGCCGGCGGCCGCATTATCGCGCCACGCAGCCTGCAGCTGGGCGCCCGCCCCACGCGGGGGGCAGGGGTGGCCGCGAGGGACGAGATGCGACCACGGCCAGGGCCACTCCAGGAGCCCCGGCCGGGCGTCAGCCGGGACCCGAGTCCCGGAGAGTCGGCTGTGCCCACGGGCTGGCACCACCCGGGATGGCCCAAGCCTCTCTCGGGCCAGTGCCAGGCTCAGCGGGTGGACGGGGGACCCATCTCTGCAGGGCGGGGAGAGGAGTTCCCAGCCAGGGCACCCCCTCTGCCTGCTGCCCATGCACGGACACAGGGGAGCCCTCAGACTCACACCTGGGGTCTGGCCGAGCCGCCGAGCCCGTGCTGGTGGAACGTGAGGGCCCCTGTGCAGACCCAGAGCATCGGGGACGGCTCAGGGAAGCTCACTGACCCCCAGCCCTTCGACTTCCTGCTTTCCTCCTGGATTGTGCATGGGGTGTGAACACCCGGGGCCCAAGGACGCACCTTCTCCCAGAGCCCCGGGCTCCAGCCCCCACTCGGAGAGGAGAGGCGACACCCCGGGGTGGGGGCCTCCCCCTCGGAGGGCAGCGCGCGTGCACCCACGGGCTGTGTGTGGGCTGGAGACGTCTCTCCCCATAAATAATACAGAGGCCGATAGCATCGCCTGATGTAAGCAAGCTCACAAATCACTCTCGGATAAGTGCTTCTGACCTAAATCTTGTAGCGCCCGATCTGACACATCACCCCGAACGGTGTGATTCTGTGCGGGATTTAGCAGTCTCCAGCTGCCAGGTGACCCCGGCAAGGAACCAGCAGAGATAAAGATTTACAGTCCCACAGGAGACAATTAGACTCACCTTGCAGTTATCTGGGGGCAGCTAGCAGTTAACCCACCCAAAAGCCAAAGGTTTTTCATTAAAATAGAAATGCTTGTTTATCATTTCATTCTCCGCCACCTCCCCTGCATCCGACAAATGAGTCTGTTCCGAAGGGAAAGATCAGCTGATTCGGGAGCACACGCGGGGCTGGTCTCCGCGAAGCCCTCCCAGCCGGGCGCGCCGAGCTCGGCCACGAGCACGGACACGGGGTGGCCGCCCGCGGCGCCCCTGAGGCCACTTTTCTCAGACCCTTCGGTCACCCGCCAGAAAGACCCTGGTGAGCGTTCTCTGCGCAGGCAGGAGACTGACCTTGGCATGCAGGCGCGAGACGTGCTCATCGTAGTTCTCATGGCATTGCAGGGAGAAACCAGCCTGTTCGGCCAGACAGCAAAACTGGCTCAGCGTCTGCCCCCGGCGCGGGGCACACACCACCGCCTGTCCCTGGAAGGAGACGCACACAGTGTGGGGAGAGCAGACCCCCACCCCCGGTCTCACACACACACACGGACCCTCACGCTCAGCAGAGCCAGCCAGCCAGACGGACAGAGAAGCTGTCGGTTCCCAGGGCCCCGTGCTGCCTCGGGCACCACCCGTGACAAATGAACGGGCCCCGAAGCTTTCCAGAAACACGTGCTCTCGGCTGGCCTGGAGGCCGCCCCCCTCCCCCGCAGGGCCCAGTGCCAGCGCGTGCCCGGCTGGGGGCCGCCCTGCAGGGGGTGGCACACACCCAGCACCGCTCACTGTCCTGGAGAAACGGGGCCCGGGACTGTGGGCCTCGGGAGGAGGCTGGGCAGGTGCCCCTCTCCCCCGCCAACTCGTGATGCCCGTCCCCTGACGGTCTGCGGTGGGCGTCCACGTCACCCCCCAGCCGCAACAGGCCAGGCGGCATCAAGGCAGCACATGTTGCTTTCATGTGCCGTTTGACTGGCCAAGCCGCTCGGGGCCAGGCACTGCGGGACCTTCCGATGGCTCACTGAGGCGCCCCTGGTGTCAGACGCTGCAGGGGGTTGGGGGTGCCCACAGGGCAGAGCAGGGTCATCAGTGCGGCTTTGGTGCAAGCTCAACCGCTGGCCAACTCAGTGCTGGACATGAGGGTGGACAGTGTCTCACAGTGTTGGTGGCCGTGGTGACACTCGCGTTGGGGGGAGGTGAGGGTAATGGTGAGCGTGGAGGTGGATTTCCGTGCCCAGAGAGGACACGAGCAGCAGTGACCGCTCAGGCCGGCCACCATGCTCTGGCCACCATCTCTCGTTCAGGTGGGACAGAGGGTCTGGTGCCGGGTCTCCTCAGGGAAGCAGCGTCCACTCATGGGCGGCTGGAGGCCCAGAGCCTGACCTGCCGTGGGTGACGTGCCCTTCCGTGACCCCGAGGGCTCAGTGTCCGGGCCTGGCCTCCCAGCTCACACTCCCGTCTGGCCGGCCCTGTCCGGGCCCCTCTTCCAGGCTGGCGCCTCGCTGTCCTTCTCCAGCTACCGCACCAGGCGGGAGAGTGACCAACAGGTCTCGCGAGCAGAAGCTCCCCTGTCCTGGGCCGCAGCCCTGCACATCAGCCTGAGGAGCTCCCATCCAGGCATGTCAGGGGGTCTCCGGCCTCCCCCGCGTGCACCCAAGCCGGACAGTTCCTGGCTGTGCCCCTGGAGCCTCACTCCAGGCCCCAAGCCCTGTCCGGGCACTCGCCACTGACTGCCGAAGCACAGGCCAAGCTCTGGGGGGACGGACAGCAGGTGGACGCATCCCTGGGAAGGAGAGAGGGACCCTCACACAGGACACGGTCCAGGCCGGGTGTGTGCCGGGCGGTCTCCTCTCCCGCACGGCAGCACCGTCGGCCCACCTGGCAATGGTCCTGCGGCCCCGTGTCCAGCCCAGCTGGGCCAAGGTGGCCCCAGCTCCTCCTCCCAGCTCTCCACACCCGGCCCTGCCCTGTCTGTCCCCTGGACTCTGTGGCTTGTTTATACCTTCTGAACAGGGCGCCCGGCACTGGCCCAGGGTGTCAGCCTGGACGCGCACACGCACCCGCCCTGCCCCAGCCCACGCCCAATCACGTGTCCTCAGCTTTCCATGCACACGCTCTCACAAGGCTCCGTGCACATGCTTACATGTCCATGCACATGTTCTCAGACACACGCACCAAGTACACGCTCACATGCCCTCACACACATGCTCCGTGCACACGCTCCATGCACACACTTACACGCTCCGTACACATGTTCTCATACACATGCACCGTGTACACGCTCATGTGCCCTCACACACGAGCTCCAAGCACACACTCATGTGCCTCACACACATGGTCTGTGCACGTGCTCACGTGCCCTCCCAGCTCACACAAGGACACACGCATGCTCAGTTTAGGCTGCTCCAGTACACACTCACACAAGCTGTCCTGTGCACACGTGTGCTTGTAGCCCACATGCTCAGGCTCACTTGTGTCCCTCACGACTCTTCAGCCTCGTGTGAGCCTGGGGCTGCCCGCCCGCACGCCCGCCCGCAGCCCTGCGCGTCCCGGTCAGCACGGCCCCTCCCCCTTGCTCCTTCGCGGACCCCCGTGTGGGCGCTGGGCTCTGTGCCCGCGCCCATTCCGCAGCATGGGCCCACAGGGACTGGGTCCCCTCACGTCGCTGGTGCCCGTCCCAGCTCTGAGCCGTCCCCGGAGGATCAAGGGAGAGCAAGAGGCCAGCTGCTCTGGCCCTTCTGCGGGACAAGCACCCGCGTGGGGGGCAGCTCTCAGCCGTCTCTCCCCTGCCTGCAGCGAGGGGTAGCATGGTGGGGTGGGGCAGGGGCCCAGCCCGAGGGTCGTGGTTCATGGGCGTGTGTGATGCTGGTTGTGGACCCCCGCTCCCGCCCACACGGTGCCTGCTGTGTACCTATTTGTCGGGGTCACACCTGGCAGTGCTCGGCACACAGGCGGGATGCTGGGGATTGTCGTGTGTCGCTCTGGCCCCACACCTGCCTTGTCGAAAGGCACCGGGGAGGGAGAGGGCGAGAGTGGGCACACGGGCAGGAGCCCGGCAGGCCACAGGACGCTGCGATGATGTCCACACCCGTAAATCCCATAGCACCGCCGACTCACTCCAGATGCTCAAGAGCTCCCGCTCCGTTTCTGACTCTGAACAGACGCCGTGAGCTCTCCGCCGAGGCCACAGGACCCTGCGCTCCGAGCACTAGCCCAGAGCGGGCGCGAGCCCTGTGATCTCCTCCCGGGCACAGGTGGGTGTGCAGGTGGACACCGCTGGTGGCGGGCTGGAGGGTGCGGTGTGTGGGTACCACCTCCCGGCCCATCTCCTGCCCAGGAACAAACTGGAGGGAAAGACGGTCCCGCCCGGCCTGGGGCCGCCCCACATCCACGTCGGGCCTGCACAGATGGGCGCCCTGGAGCAGACAAAAGGGCCGGCGGAAGGTGGACCGGGTTGCGTGGGGCCTGCGCCTCACCCCTCCCTGGCCTGCACGGACCCTCTGACCCGCACACACTCACCCCTGGCCGCAGCAGCTGCCACACGGCGTCCACCAGGCTGGCTCGGGACTGGTCCAGAAAGAGGCTGTGGGGCAGGGCAGAGGGTCAGAGGCCGCGCCCAGGAGTGCGACTGTGCCGGGCCCACACTGGCACTCGGCGCTGTCCTGGCATAGGAGCTGGAGCCAGGCGCCCGCCACCTGCCACCGGCAACATCGGCACTTGGCCTCTGGGGGCTGACAACTGCCGTCCCTGCTGACCACGGCGAGGGCAAGTGACCACCAGCAGAGGGCTGGTTCCCCGGGGACCTGGGCGGGCTCTGGCTGGGCTGGCAGCCCTCACCCAGGGGCCCCGGCCTCGCCCCTTGCTGCCATGGGGGTGGTCCCGGGGGCCTGCTATCCCCCTTGTGGCCAGGTCAGTGCATGGCCAGCAGGGGCGGCCGCGGGGCCACTGGGGAGGGGCAAAGGCCCCCGGACAGCCTGAACCTCCAGCTGGGTAGCTCCTCCAGGCCCCTCACCCAGCATGTGCCGCGAGCAGCTCCGACAAGCGGGACTGGGAGCAACACAAACACGGGGCCCCTGACACGAGCCGTGATGGGCCCAGGAGCAGCGGGAGGACAGTGGGGACGGCGTGCCACGGACACGCTCATGGGCATGTGTGAGCACGAGAACACACGCACACACACAGAGCGTGCGGCCCACACAAGCCATCCGTGGAACCGGCTCAGCACATGGCTGCGGGGGCCCTGGCCACCTCCCGGGAGGATGGGCGAGACCAGAGCTGGCCCGGCAGGACGTCCACGCCCCTTGTCCTGTTGGGCGAGTGGCCGCCACCCCTTCAGTTGCTGGTGCTGGCGTGTCTCTCTCCGTGGGCTCGAGTGACTGTGGCTGCGGGGGACGGTCACCGCACTGGGCTGGGGGGTTCCTGGACACGCTGCCGACTGCCCAGCAGCTGGAAGGGGACGCCGAGACCCCCAACCTCCCTGAAGAGGAACGAGCCTCGGCCTGAGCGTCTTCGACTCCAGAGGGGTCACAGGGCAGGGTCGGTGCTGGTCCGCCCGGGCGGCTGTGGATTTCTGCAGCCCGGGACTGGCCGGGAGCCGAACTCTGCTCAGTGTCCTCTGGCCGCTGCCGTCTATCCTGTCCGGCACACGCCCGGGAGCGGCGGGTGCGAACTCGCCTTCCTCTCAGAAGTGCAGGGGGCTGACAGGTGGCGACTCCCAGGCCAGAGTCCAGTGGAGACGCTGCCTGGCGCCCACAGCCCTGGACAGGGCATCCGGGGCCAGCGTGTGCCTGAGAGAAGTGACCAGTGTCCCCCGCACTAAGGCTCGGTGATGAGAGGGCACCCGGGGCTGCAGTGCCCACTGCCCGCACCGGCCTCCGGGTCTCACCTCATGCTCAGAGACCCTCAGCACCTCTGCTGACCTGTCCCCTGCTGGCCACTGTCCCCGGCACCACACGGAGACAGAGGGCAGCGCCATGGAGCGATTCTGTCGACCCCCAGGAGCAACTCCTGCCCCACATCCCCCACCCCTGCGGGCAGCACCAGCAGAGACCCTGCCTCGCCCAGCCCTCACACTCCACGGGGACAGGCCGGCACAGCCTGCCAAATGCGTGTGCACACGCGTGAAGCACTGTGCGCTGGTATGGATTCATAGCACGTGTGTGGCTGAGCGTGCATAGGCATGAAACACCATGTCTTGATGTGAACTCATGATGCACATGTGACTGAGTGTGGGTACGTGAACACACATGAAGTCGTGTGTGTCCTGGCACAGTCTCATAGCACACATGTGACTGAATGTGTGCATGTGAGAGCATGAAGCAGAGTTCTGGTCCTGCATGCACATATGACTACATGTTTGTACGCAACACACCTGTGACCGAGCATGTGTGCACGTGCATAGGTTCACAGTGCGAGGGACTGGGTGTGTGTGGGTGTGGGGGCCTGTGCTGTGGCCCTGGCACTTGGGTGCAGGCCGGGTGGGGGGGCCTGCTGGTGCCGTGTGTGGGGACAATGGGCGCGGCTCAGAGCCGACCCACCCCCACCAACCCATTGGGAGAGGACGAGGGCTCCCAGTGGCTTGTTCTGGTCACCCTGATGCCTGGTGAGTGGGGAAGAGCCGGGTCTGCCGGAGACCAGGCTCTCCCCCCACCCCAGATACTTGATCACATTCTGTAGCACATCGATTTGCTTGAGCGGGTACCAGTAATGTCTCCATTTGTCCCTGTTGCATGCTAGTGTAGCCCAATGGCATCTACTTGTTCTAGGAACACAAAGAGCCTCAAACTGATGGTTCAGGGTCTTGATGAAGAAGTCTGACCATCTCGTAGGTGGGCAGCCAAGCGATCTTTTGACATCCTGTGGAATCCAGTCGGTAACAGCTCTAGTCCAGCGGTCGTCTCCAAATCTCATTACCTGTCCAGCCCATCTGATTTTTGACGCCTTGGCAAATGAGACAGCGTCCCTGATTCTTGACCGTAGATGGAGGTCGGAACTTTGGATTCTTTCTCTCATTTGAGTGAAACGTGATACTCCAAGCATAGCTCTATCGATTCCTCCTCGGGAGACCCGACTAGCGTTCTCATTCTGTTTGCGTAGGGCCCAGGTCTCTGAGGCGTATGTTAATGCAGGAAGAACAGTGGAATCGAAGAGATGTGCCCGGAACCGGAGGTTCTTCATCCTCAGCTATTTCTTCGATGCTCTTGAAGGTGTTCCAAGCGCTCTCTTCCTCCTGCGCAGCTCGGGTGCCAGGTCATTTGTCATGTTGACTTCACGACCTAGGTACACATAACTGTTGCATTCAGAGATGTTCATTCCATTGAGAATGAATGGAACGTCGGGAACAAGACTGCTTCTCATAAACATTGTCTTCATGAGATTCAGCTGCAGTCCAACCTTTCCACGCTCACGGTCGAAGTCGGCCAGCATTTGTGCCGTTTGGCTAATGTTTGGTATTACTAGAACAATGTCATCAGTGAAGCAGAGTGGAGGTGGTGTAGTTGCCAACCGTCTATCTTCACTCCCATTCCTTCCCATTCCAGTCGTCACATGACGTTCTCGAGGGTGGCACTGAAGAGTTTCGGTGAAATAGTATCGCCCTGCCAAGCCCCTCTCTTGACGTCAATGATCACTTCCCTGTAGAATGGTGAGATCCTGGTAGTGAATCCATAATACAGTTCACGGAGGATCCTGATGTATTGAGTTTGAACGCCCTGTTTGGCTAGGGCTTCGATGACCGCTTCCATCTCAACAGAATCAAAGGCCTTCTTTAAATCAATGAACGTTAGACAGAGGGCATCTTGAACTCCAGACAAACCTCAATGAGCGTGGTTATTGTGTGGATATTGTCGATCGTGCTGAATCCTTTGTGGAACCTGGCTTGTTCTCATGGTTGTCCTTCATCTAGTGTTCTTCTAATCCTATTTAGGATGACTCAAGTGAACAGCTTATAGACAACAGACAACAGGCAGATTGGGCGATAGTTGCCAATGTTGTGGATGTCTCCCTTCTTGTACAGTAGTACAGCCCTGCTGGTTTTCCTTTGGGATGGAACCTTGCATTCAGACAGGTAGCATGTGAAGAGCCGAGCCAGTGTATTGATGAGTACTTATGGCAGGTTCTTCAGGTGTTTGGGTCTTACCTTGTCTGGGCCGGGTGCTGTTCACTTCTTTACCGATGAAATGGCGTGTCGGATTTCAGAAGGGAGAATGTTGGGAACAACATATCCATCCTGTGGAATTTGGTATGTGGGCAGGTGGACATGGCTATCAAAGAGATTTGAGTAGAAGTCATAGATAATCTTCTCCACTGCCCTTCTGGAAGATGTGATAGATCCATCAGGACGTCAGAGGGAAGTCATCTTGGTCTTGTAGTTGGCAAAGGACAGGCAGTCACTGCGAATGCTTTTCCTGGTTTCTGCCACATCTGCCAGCACTGCTGCTCTTCTCTCTTTGAGGCCTTCCTTTATCACTTTTCTGCACTGCTTTGCGAGCTCGGATGTTCGCTTGTGGTTGCCTGAGGCTTGCGCCAACCCACGTTGGAGAATGAGCTCAAGAGTTTTCGAAGACAGTTGTCTTTTTGTGGCTATCTCTCTCTTGGCATTCCTTGCACAATCATGGAGGTGCTGAACAAGTCGATTGTATTTTTCGTCAATGTTGTCAACGACGGCATCTTCCCATGTTGCCGCAATAGTGTCAAAGAGCTCCCAGTTGGTGGTCGTTCTGGGAGTTCTCTTCTTAAACTTTGCAGCCCTTTCTCCCCACTCTATGAAGTAGAATTTTGCATGAAAATCCCGTTTGGAATTTTGGGACAACAGCGACACAGGTCAGGCAAAACCGTCGATTGAATATGATGTGGTCTATTTCATTGTAGAACCGTCCACCGGGAGACTCCCATATCCAACATTTAGATTCGGCCCTCTGGAACTGTGAGTTACCATGGATGGTCTTGGTGGACATGATGAACTCAGACAGTCTCTCACCCTGTTCGTTTCATCGTAGGCCATGGGTCCCGATGTGGAGTTCTTTGGCTGATCTTCTTGGTCCTATCTTGGCATTAAAATCACTAACAATGATCTTGTAGAGGTGTGGTCTTCTTTATAGAACTTCTGCTGCTCTATGTAGAACTTCTCAATTTCTCCTTCATCATAATTGGATGTTGGTGCACAGACAACGAAGATAGAAACTGCCAGCAGTGAGCCACATCTATTCAAGTGTAATTGTCCAATTCGGGTTGTTAGGCATTCGAATTAATCAATGTTAATGGCCAAGTTCGTGTTGACAAGGACACCAATGCCACTGACACATCTTTTGTCACATGTTCCGAGGAAACAGTTCTTCTCCAGTGTTGAAAACAGTGTGATGTGACTGATGCCTTCTCATCTCGGTTTCAGACCAATGATGTCATATTTGATCTTTCGCGCTTGTACCATCAGGTCCTTGATGGATGCATCTGATGCCAGCGTACGTGTATTGAAAGTACAGACAGTCACTTTTGTCTTTCTTCGTTTTGGCAGCCTAGTTCGGCCTTGAGATTTTATCAAGCTCTCCTTCCTCATCCTTCTTAACGCTGCTGTACTGGTGGCTCTTTCAGGGTCAGGGGAATGAGACCCAATGTATTTACTGTTTTTGGCATATCAAATATGCCACGGATAGCTTGCCAGGCTCTGCTGTGTGGACGGGATATTCTCGGTAGCTTGCCAGGCTCTCTGAGAGGGATAGAGGCTTTTAGGGTGGCCTCTAATCGCCCTTGCAGGTGTTCCCATGGTTGAACTCCATCAAATATGGTGCGATAATCTTGGAAGATGGGTATTAAGTGTCTTATGATTTGTCGTGGCCTCGTGGTCCGGAAAGCATCCTGGAGCATGGCAGTGGCTGGGTAGTGGAGGTAGTGGAGGTCTGCTGATGAGGTATTTATCTGGTAGCGGTAGGGTGGGTCTTCTGTGTATAATCCCTGGGTCGCCAGAGATCGGTGGAAGCAGGCCGAGGATCTCTGTTCCAGGATCCCATTGAGCCTGGAGTCCAAGGTCACAGAGTTCCATTTACCAGTTCTGTGGGGCTTCACTTGTGTGTGAGTCTCAGCCCGAGTGTCCAGAAAGCGTCCTGGAGCACTTTCTGAAATTGGGGTGAACACGCTAAAGGCGCCAACAAGGTCAATTTCAGCTCTGGACAGCCAAATCACGATTTCCCATGGAGAAGCATTTCTCTGCAGAAAACAGAGCACGCTTACTGAGGTAAAGAAGTTACCAGGAGTATTTTTGCGGAATAATAAAAATAATGATAGGAAAGACCTGAGGGCACCCCCGCCCCCACGCCCCGGCCGGCCCCTGCGAGTCTGAAGCACGTGGTCGGGATCACCCACACTCAGACTCCTCAGAGCCTGAATTTGTGTTTTCAAATCTGAAGTGTTACGAAAAAGAACGTTAAAGCCACAAGTCGGATCTCATTCTTAACAGGGAAATACTGAATTGTCGATGTTTCTGATATACTGAACTAATTATTATGCACCACACATGAAGAAAAAACGTGGTATGAGTAGAAATCATTATGAAGATTTGACACATATTTATCCTGTAACTTAGGACCAGACACTCATTAACAAAGAGCAGATTGGGCTAAAAGAGAAGTGAGAGTGTCTAATAAAAATAAATCTAAAAAGCAGCGTCAAAAAATAATTAAATTAATAAAATAAAAAGCAGTATCATACAGATTTTAAGACTATTTGCATAATAATAAAACAGGATGTTATAATTCTTGTTTTAGGTATAATTAAATATCATAATCGACTCCACTACAAATACCAGATGCCAAACATACATTTTCAGAAAAGCCGCTCCCCTGAAGACGCTGCACAGGCGTGTTTGTGGGTGCACATACGTGTGTGTACTGTACACATACGTGGATCCCTTATATCAATAGTCAGATCTCCCCGAAGAAGTAAGCTAATTGAGCTGTTTGTGTTGATAAACTCCTCTTCCTCCAGACGGCTCCTCTCCGAGCCATAATTATTTGCAATTTGCCTAAGTCGTCCATTTACTGATACGTCAAGCATGAAACAGAGGCGATTCCAGAAAATGGAAATGCTTCTCAGAGTCATTCTCTGGGAACTAATGTGGCAGAAGTTAGTGGAGATGAGGCCCGCCCTGGGCTGTCACATGGCGATGAATATTAATTTACGGAGGGAGGCTGCCGTCTGCAGGAGGCCCAGCCCAGCCCTCCGGCGAAGCTATTTTGCTAAGAGGAGTTGGTGATTTTATGTACTTACCAGTCAGCACACATAACAATGTCAAAATGTCCTTCCAGCTGACAGACATCTGCCTCATTATCCCATCGTAAAACGCTTGAGGAGAAAAAGATTTTAAAAATTATACTTGTTTTTTTTTTTTAACTTTTGATTTTGAGCTATTAACATTATTTTGTGGCACTTGAAATTATTTAAAAGGTATATACAAATTATTTCAAAAGGTATAATAAAAAAAACAGGGCTGCTACTGTCTCTTCTTACTCTTCAAATGCAGGAGAGGAAGAATTCACCCTTAAATTCAGAAGGAAGCTCTGGCTAGTTTGCACAGCTCTGCAGACAAGCTGAGGGGTAACCCAGGTGGGCAGGACAGAGCCCTCTCCCCCTGCACACACACGCACACACACACACACATGCAGACGTGCAACACACACGCACACATGCACACACAAATGCACACACGTACACACACATATGCAAACACACACACGCACACACATGCATGCACACACATGCACACGCACATATGCAAACACACATGCACACACATGCACGCACACACATGCACACACAAATGCACACACACATATGCAAACACACACGCACACACATGCACACACGCACACAGACTCCCACTGGCACACATCTATGAAACATGCACTGGCCATGGTGCTGGCCTGCTGGCTGTGATGGGCTCTGGGGTAGGCAGGGGCACAGGGGGTGCCCAGGTGAGACCCCCAGAAGCCATAAGGCTACAGTGAAGCCTCCCAGCAAGGGACATGGAAGCGACAGCAGGGCAGGGGGACACCCGGACGCCCCTCTCTGCTCCACCCTGCGGCCAAGGGGAAGCTGCCCACCACTGGCACTAGCCACGTGGGGGGGGGGCTCTCCCACGCTCTCCAGGGGAGCCAACATGGCTGAACACCAGTCAGCATCAGATTCAGCGACACAAAGGCGCTCTGGGTGCACCAGGGTGGCGAGAGTCCCCACATACGCAAGACTGGGACGGGGGGCCGCTCTGCCCTGCGTCCCCCCAGACCCCACGGGAGAGGGACCGCTCTGCCCCTGAGGGCCCCCCCAGACCTCATGGGAGCAGGTGCCATGGGAACTGCTGTCACTTCCTGGGCACAGTGGATGGCCAGCTGCTGAGCAGGACGTTCCTCTGGGGCCCAGTCCTCCCCGAGCCCCCGTGTGGGTGACAGTCATCTCAGGGGGCTACCGAGCAGGTCGCAGGAGCCTGTCCCCCTCCGCTGGCCCCTCCCGTCCCTGCTACGCGTCACCTCTCAGGCCACTGCAGGAGGGACACAGCCCGACGCCCGCAGCCGCGAGTGAGTGGGAGCTCGGAGCAGGAAGCCGCGGAGCTGCTCTGAATGGACACGCAGACAGACTGGCCAGCAGGGGCTCTCCAGGGCCTGCTCTGGGCAAGGCACTCCCTCACCCGCTGCCCAAACTATAAACACGAGACCAAGCACGCACGAAGCGCAACACTCGCTTCCTGGGTACAGAAACCAGCGACCAAGGATAGTGGCCTGGGGTGGGAGGACGAGTGCAGCTTCCAGAGCCCAGGACTGAGGGACCCCCGGCTCAACATGAAACAGACACCTGGGTCCCAACAAGACCGGCCTTCGATGCCTGGCACACAACCCTGGGGACAGTGCACACAAATGAGGCGTCTCCCATGGTCTGCAGATACAGCACGTGGCCCCCTCTCAGGGCCACGGCAACAGCTGCAGCTGCAAGCCGCAAATCCATACCTCAGAGAAGGTCACGAGGACAAGAGACACCCAGGGGGGTCAGGAATGGTGTCTCCAGTCTTGGAAACACAGATGAGTATCCTACAAGAGACGGCGTCCTACAGGAGCCAGTGTCCTGAGGAGAATAGTGTCCTGAAGCCTGAACAGACCAGTGTCCTAGAGATGAGTGTCCAAGAAGACAACAGTGTTCTAGAGAAAATAAGTGTCCTGAGGAACCCAGTGTCCTAAGGAGATGAGTGTCCTATAGGAGATTGTGCCCTTGAGGGGATGAGGGTTCTACAGGAGACTGTGTCTTAGAGGGGATGAGTGTCCTGCAGAAGACTGTCCTAGAGGAATGAGTGTCCTACAGGAGACTGTGTCCTAGAGGAATAAGTGTCCTATAGGAGACTGTGTCCTAGAGGAGATGAGTGTCCTACAGGAGACTGTGTCCTAGAGGGGATGAGTGTCCTACAGGAGACTGTGTCCTAGAGGGATAAGTGTACTATAGGAGACTGTGTCCTAGAGGGGATGAGTTTCCTACTGGAGACTGTTCTAGACATGAGTGTCCTACAGGAGACTGTGTCCTAGAGGGGATGAGTGTCTACAGGAGACTGTATCCTAGAAGGAATGAGTGTCCTGCAGGAGACTGTGTCCTAGAGGGGATGAGTGTCTTATAGGGGATGAGTGTCCTACAGGAGACTGTGTCCTAGAGGGAATGAGTGTCCTACAGGAGACTGTGTCCTAGAGGAATAAGTGTCCTACAGGAGACTGTGTCCTAGAGGGGATGAGTGTCCTACAGGAGACTGTGTCCTAGAGGGATAAGTGTACTATAGGAGACTGTGTCCTAGAGGGGATGAGTTTCCTATAGGAGACTAGCTCTAGTGGAACCACAAGTGCAGTATACACTGCAGGAGGAAGACCATGGACAGCAGAGATCAGCAGAGATAAACTGAGGTGAGAGAGAAACAGCATGAAAGAGGGACTGAAGCCATAGTTTGGCCAGGAGGGTGCTTGACTTGCACACAGTTGACCCAGGTTCTATCCTCAGCACCCCATATGGTCTCCCAAGTCCACCAGGAGTAATTCCTAAGCACAGAGCCAGAAGTAAGCCCTGGTCATTGCATAACCCCTACAAATAAGGGGGATTTCACTCAGGTATTTATATATGTGCATTTAACGTTCTTAAGCAAGACCGAATCTGCTTGAGGTGGGGCCTATAAATGTGTAATCTGAGTCCTCGAAGGGTAGAACAGAGGAGGAGACAAAGTATATGCAGAAGTGAGATTGACCCCACCTGTAAGCCTGTCTATTGCCCCAGCTCTACAGACTCATGATTAAGTCTCAGGAGAGAAGAACTCGCTGTAAACATTCACGGATACACCCATCCCCTGGCTGAAAATCCCCCCTCCCTAGACTCCCAGAAGCGCTGGAAAGCACACACCCTCTGCACAGCCACCGTCATGTCACCACGACCAGTTAAATATCCTGGAGTTTCTGGGGCTGGAGGCACACACATGGCTGTGCAACATCTCCAAACTCTGCAATACTGAATCCAAGAAGATCACACCAAACTAGACGGGAACAAAGTCATCTAACTCATAAGCGAGAACATTAACACGTGGCTCAACTAGCAACAACAGGTTAGAAAACCCTCAGACAAGGACTTAATGTCCCCCTGGGGACATATAACAATTTTCACAATTTTTTTTTTATTCAAGTAGTATTTTTTGATAATTCCATTAGCCATTTAGTCGTCATAAGCACATAAAACAAGCTATCTTGTGGCTCTACAGAGGAAGGCGTGGGACAGTGACCGGGAAATGGACACCCGTGGAGGAAGACAACAGTGACGGGGGCGTCTGGGCTGGAATGCTGCAAGCCTGGAACAGACGCACTGGGAACAACTCTGTAAACCACGACGTTTGAATAAAGAGGAAAAGCTTTTAAGTAATGGAAATATAGATCATACGAGACGTAAACATAGCAAGCAAATAAAAATGGAAAGAATTAAAAACTAAAAGTGGCTGTTTAAAATTTTCAAAATGTACTAAGAACAACTAACCCTTGGGGCTGGAGCGATAGTACAGCAGGTAGGGCGTTTCTCTTGCACACAGCCGACCTGGGTTCGATCCCCAGCATCCCATATGTGTGGTCCCCCAAGCAATGCCAGGAGTAATTTCTGAGTGCAGAGCCAGGAGTAACTCCTGAGCATCGCTGGGTGTGACCCAAAAACCAAAAAGAAAAAAAAAAAGAGTCTAAAAAGAACAACGAACCCAAAGAACAAAACAATTTCCGCAAGTCCCAAGCACGAGAAACAGAAAACTCCAGGGCACCGAGTGGTCTAGCCCAACAGCCACGGCAGCTGGAGGACTCACACAGTGCTGGCATGCACCACTCCCCTCCTGGGAGCGTGGGGCCCAGATGGGGTTAGAGCCCAGTGGGGGGAACCTCAAACCTCTTCGCGGCCGGTGTGCCAGGAAACGGGAAGGAAGGCCTGGTGGGGTGCAGAAGGCACACCAGGGGCCCACATGGTGCCCCGGGGGAGAGCATGGGCCTGGGACTGAGGTGGAGGGACAGACGGAGGCCCAAGGCGCTTTCCGAACGGGCGGGCCATGGGGAGGCAGGTCCGGGACGGAGATTGGAGCATGGGTGCAGTTGGGGATGATGGGAGCAGGGACGCAGGGACCAGACGAGGAGATGATGTGGAACGGACTCGCCGCATCAGGGGCTCGGGGCGAGGGAAGACACGTGGCACTTATGCGACTTCACACTCCACAGGTGATTCTGTCCTCCCATGTCTGTCCCTCTCCTGCTGACTCGTTTCACTCAGCATGATACCTCCACGAGTGACACAATGGGAGACTGGAGCCTAAGGACAGTGGAGATAAGGGTCAGGAGCCCATCTCAGGCGCTGCGGGAAAAGGCAGCTGGGATGGAGAGAGGAGCACCAAGCAAAGGATGCCGGGAGGGCTCGCTCGGGATGGGAGGTGCGCGCTGAGGCAGACTATGGACCAAACAGGACGGCCACTGAGTACCTGTATTGCAAACCACAACACCCAGAAGGACAGAGAGAGTAAGAGGGAATGCCCTGCCACAGAGGCGGGGGTGGGGGAGGGACACTGGGACCACTGGAGGTGGGGAATGGGCACTGGTGGAAGGATGGGGACTCGACCATTGTTTGACTGAAACGCAATCATGAAAGTAAGTCTGTAACTGTACCTCATGGTGATTCATTAAAAAAAAAAAAGGGGGGGAGGGCTGGAGCCATAGCACAGCGGGTAGGGCGTTTGCCTTACACACGGCCGACCTGAGTTCGATTCCCAGCATCCCATATGGTCTCCTGAGCTACTGCCAGGAGTGATTCCTGAGTGCAGAGCCAGGAGTAACCCCCGAGCATCGCCAGGTGTGACCCAAAAAGCAAAAAAAAAAAAAAAAGACAAGCATGGTAAAGCTACAGCAGACGGGTCAAGGGAAGTGCAACAGAACAATAAGAACAATAAAATGTCTCATTTCATGCAGAGGCAAAGAGGAAGAAGGAATAAACCACAGATTTAAGCAGACCCTTCTCGGTGAGTGGATGCAAGGACATGATGTTTGTTCCAGTGAAGAGGCAGCGTGGGGTAGAGACGAAACCGTGACGCTAAAATAGAGATTAGGGGCCGGAGCGATAGCACAGCGGGGAGGGCGTTTGCCTTGCACGCGGTCGACCTGGGTTCGATTCCTAGCATCCCATAGGGTCCCCCGAGCACCGCCAGGAGTGATTCCTGAGTGCAGAGCCAGGAGCAACACCTGAGCATCGCCGGATGTGACCCAAAAAGCAAAAAAAAAAAAAAAAGTATGTATATATGCACACACACATATATATATATATATATATATAGATTGCTTCCAATGCACATGTACGTATAGATGTGTGTATGATAATGACCCAGGGGTTGGACCTATGGCCTTAGCTGGGCTATAAACAGGGTTGGCACCATCCCTAGGCACAATAAAAGTATTTTAAACATAAAGCTACCAATGTTGAAAGTAAAGCATGAAAACAGATACAAGCAGAACACAGAAAGCAACGTAGCAGGATTCATGCCAGAAGGTAGGTTTCAGAGCAAGGACTGGTCATACACAGAATCATTTTATAATGTCTGAGGATCAAGCCAAGAAGCAGGTCTGAGACTTCTGGGTGCTTCAGTGCATTGCAAAAAAACAAGTCCCTGGCAGCCTGAGTTAAATTCAGAATCAACGATAAATTTTACAATAAAATGTACAGTAAATTTTCCCTACAAAATGTGAAAAGATTTGGAAAATAAACAATTATAATCTAGAATCCAAAGAGGAAATTAAAAGATCTGAAAAGTATTCTGAACCAAATGAAAGCTGAAAATACAATACATGAAAATGTGTGGGATCCACTAAATTAGTAGCAAGAGGAAAATTCACAGCTGCACGTTCCTCTGAGAAAGGTTGTAATTCAGCCAATTCAGTTCCAACTCAACAAGGAAAAGAAGAGTAAGACAAGCCCAACAGGATCAGAAAGCTGAGAACAAAGTGAAAGAAATGAAAAGAGAGAGACAGAGAGAGAGAGAGAGAGAGAGAGAGAGAGAGAGAGAGAGAGAGAGAGAGAGAAACAGCAAAATCAAAGAAACGATATTCACTGAAAAAACTGATTAAGTGCTAAAACAAAAAAATTTCCTCTAGCCAGACCAATCTGGGGAAAGAGGGTCAGTGCCTCAGGAATGAGAGTGAGACACTGGGAAGGGTCAGTGCCGACGGCCACTGCTCCTGACAAGGACGACCAACGCAGCTCTGGACACGAGCACAGGCAGGTGAGGAGGCATCCGCCGTGCCCGGCTCGGAGGCAGCTACGGAGGGAAGGGATGGCCACGGCGTCGGGACAGATGGACCGAAGGAGCAGGTGGAGACCCCAACGTCACCCATCGGCCCTGAGGGCAGGAGGGCAGTGTGGCTAGGGAGGAGGGGCCGCAGCACAGGACGGGTCAGGAACCCTGGCGGTGGTGTCGAGGGACAGTGCTGGCCATCAGGAACCCCGGGCAGAACGACGGATGCCTGAGAACCGCCGCCAGGACCCTGGAGGCTGGGTTCGTTCTGCCGCTGACCCCCAGGCAGCGACGCCTCCAGCCTGGACAGTGAAGAGCTGCTGGCCACAGGTTCACTCCTGGCATCCCTGCCGGCAGCGACCCCTGACTGGCCGAGGAGCTGCACACCCTGGACAGGCCTCCAGGTCTCCACATGGACAGGGCCACTCTCGGAGCCCCGCGGGTGGGAGCGCCTGGCCCCCAGCCGGGCACCTGGGCAGGGAAAGTGAGGCACAGGGGCAGGCCCAGCACCCTCCCTCCCTTGGTGAGGGCAGCGAGGGTGCTGGGTCTGGAGAACCAACCCTCCCGCCAGGACCCGCCTCCGGGCTCCCTCAGCCGTGCTCTTGGGGGTCCCACCGTCCCCTCCTCCGAGGGCCTGCCGGGCCGGCCCAGTCCACCCTCGGCCCTCCCCACCCCACCTGCCCTCCCACTGGCTGGGACAGACCCTCCCCGTCCCTCCACACGGCCCCGGGCCCGGCCTGGCCTGGCTGTGCCTCTGTGTCCTCTTGCCCGGCGGGCGCCAGCCCGTCACTTCCCCAGCCACAGGCCAGCGTGGGGCACACAGGTCCCTGTGCTCGTTCTCAATGCTGCTGGTGGCCCTCAGGGGCCATTTCCCACGGGCAAGCTCCTCCGCCCAAGACACACCGTCCATGCAGAGATGTGGGGAACACTGGCGTCAGCCTGACACCCACGGTGCTGAAAGTACCTCCCCACTGCTGGGGGTGATGGCCGGAGGGAGAGCAGCTGGTCGCTCTTCCCACGGCTCCGACTGGCCACAGCGGCCAGGCCTCTCCCGTCCCGGGGCTCACAGGGATGGAGAAGGAAGGGGCGTGAGGGTGTGAGGGCATCAGGCATCAGCTGACCAGGGACAAGCCACCGCAAAGGCCCGAGAGGAGAAGGAGGACTTCCTGGAGGCAGCGTCGGGACGAGGAGTTTCGAGGGGGGTCCCACAGCCCAGGGGGAGAGGGCAGGAGCTGCGGCCACCGTCGCGGGAACATCAATCATTATGTCCCAGTGCTTCCTGACGGGACAGAGTGATTTTCCTGAGACAGAAAACGCTGCTCACTCTGTGAGTTAAACACTTGACACTTTCATTCCTCCAAATGCAACGTTCTGGAAGTCTAGATATGTTTATTAATTAGTGATTATTAACACCCAGTAAACAACATTATGTCTTGCAAGAACACAATCTCTCCTCACAGCATGATGCTGAAATCTATTATTCCCCGACTCATATGCCGAGATCCAGGCAAATGGCCGCGCGGTCCCTTCGGCGCGAGAACCATGTAGATGAGGCCCCGGGAAACGCTCCTGACGGATGGCTCAGGGGCGGGGCCCACGCACAGGGAGACGCTGCCCGGGGTGACCACGGCTGACCTGCCCCGTGCGGGAGGCGGGAGCCCAGGGCTCACACACGGCAGCACTGGGGCGCCTCCGGGTCCCCCGACTCAGCATCCGGGAGAAATGCCCCTGCCCGGGGAGAGGTGATGGCATGAACGCGCCCAAGTACCAGCCAGCCGCCTTCCTCCCAGCCCAGGCAGGCCCACACCCGCCCCCCTGACCTGGGGCGTCTCTGGGACGAGACGGGGGACAGGCCGCCCCCCTCTCTCCCACCCCCCCCGTGCCCCTCCTGGGGGCTCTAGGCAGAAACCAGGAGCCAGCTGGGGCTGGGCAGCGCGTCCCCGGCGAGGCTTACCGGCTGCTGAGCTGAGCAGTCTTCACCGTCCCGGCCTTCCGGTTCCGAGCGATGATGTCATTCACGTCTGGGACACGGTTAAGGTCGGCAACAACTCAGAGACGCCTCTGACCCCTGCAGCTGACCGGGGGGCCTGCACCCGAACAAGAGTGAGGACACACCGGGGGCATCCTTGGACAGGGCGGGGGAGCAAACTGATCAGGCCTGGGCAGAGCGGGGACGGGGGGGGGGGGCGCAGGTGGGGGCAGGCTGACCGAGGCATGGGGGAGGGCGGGGGTCCGTGGAGCTGGGAGTGGGGGAACCAACAGGGACAGGGACAGCCAAGTGTGCCCGGAGGGGGGTCGGGGCTGACCCAGGGGACAGGGGACGGGGCAGGGGCAGGGGGCGGCCGGGCCGCTGGCTGCCTAGAGCAGGTGGGCTGCACCCGATTCCGGAGGCCCGGCCCTGGGGACAGAGGGTGTTTCGGGCACAGGGAGGATGTGTGAGGGCGTGGGAAGCCTCGGGAATGTGGGAGAATGTTCCGGAGAAAGCCATGCCCAAGAAGCCCAGAGCGGCGCCCGGGGGAAGGGCCTCTTGCAGTAGTTGTGGCCAGCGGTCACTGGGGACTCAGTGCCCGTCGGGTCGCTCTGCTCTGGAGACAGCGGCCTTGGCCCCCGAGCCAACAAACGGAACCCCAGTTCATAGCACGGTCCCTGCGCTGGGGGCCGGCTGCTCCCGCGTGCCAGCCGCTTCCCGCAGGGGAAGCCCCACGTCTGGGCGTCTGCACCGGCACCGTGAAAGCCCAGCTCACTTCCTCCTGGGGCGGGCGGGAAGCAATTAGGCCTGAGAAGGGCTTTGTGAGCTTACAAAGGTGCTACGCTGCAGACTTTTCTTTTCTGGGTGAACTTTCCTATACGCAAATTAAATACCGTTAAATTGCATTCATTAAAAAAATAAAAGAGACTAATTTGCCTCCTTGTTTTGATGAACAGAAACGCCACCGGGCCTGCAGTTGTGGCTATTTCGGGAAGTCTTTGCAGCATGGCCTGCGGTCACACCCTGCCCTCCCGCCACGCCCCCCCCCCCCCCCCACCTGGGAGGAACCGAGGGAGGGAAACACGGGATTGTGTTAGTGGAGGTGACACCTTTCATGAAACAGTCACGGGAGTTCACACCAGGAAGCCTGTTGAGGGTTCTTGGCGAACACCCTGCACACTCCACACTCTCCCGGGCCTGGCCTGCAGGGGGTCAGCGGAGGGAGAAGGGGGCTTCTCACTGTGGTGTCTTCTGAGGAGCCCACCCACGCAGTGTGGGGGCCCCTTCCCGCCCCAAGGCCCAGCTGCTCCTGCACGCAGCCCCAGGGGACCCGGCCGTGTGCTTGGACAATGCCCCCGGGTGGGCTCCCTGGGCCGTCCAGGTGGACACAGGGTCCAGGACAGACCTGACCCTCCTCAGCGTCGCCAATGGGAAGTGCGGCCGGGTGAGGAGTCCTGGCCTGGCCCTGCGGCACTGGGGTCACGGGAGACTGGTCAGACCGCGCCGAGTGACCACGGCACACACTCTGGGACACCCCCACTCGCTCCCTCCCCCTCCTGCACTGACCGCGGCCGGAAGCGGGCACTCGCTGTGGGGCCGTCAGTGGTGAAGGTGACCTGCACTCCCAGACCCACGTGGCCAGTGCTGCCTGTCCCGTGAACTCTGACCTCCCCCGGCCTTTCCTCAGGTGCTGGTGACTTTGGCAGGTCATCAGGGCGGGTCCTCCGGGAGGAGCTGGGTCCCACAGCCAGCGTGGCTCAGCCCTTCACGTCCCGCCAGCCTCAGCTGCGCAGGCGAGCACTGGGGCAAGAGGCCACCACGTGAGATGGGTGTGCAGCCTGACCCCGGGCCCACCCTGCGTGCTGGCCTCACTCAGCCTGGCCACGCCACGTTCTGGAGCCCGGAGACCCACGTGGTCACCAGTGGCTGGATTCGCTCTGAGTCGTGGGGGTCACGACTCGGTCACCCTCTGAGTCCCTCGGCAATCTGCTGCGGTGGCAGCTGACGTGGGGCCCCGGGCGATGGAGGCGCTGGGGCGGCCACACGGGGCACTGGGCCTCCCAGCCCACACTCGATCGGGAAAACGCCACGTGGTGGGTCGCGAGCTGGACTCCGAGCCCGAGGGTGGAGCAGAGGCACAGCACAGGGCAGGCAGGCGGGCCCCGAGCCCACCCCGACCCTGAGCTCGGCCAGGCAGAGCCGACCCTCCTGCGCAAACGGGCACATGGGCCAAGCTGAGCAGGGCTGGACTTGGCCACTGCCCCGTCCCTCCCCACAGCGCGGCCTGGTGGAGGCCTGAGAGGTGACATGTCCCGGGGCCTTTGTTCTCGGGCTGGGGGAGGCAGCTGGCAGGGCAGCCCGGGGTCCGACCAGGACCCGGAGGAACTGGGGGTCAAGCCACGGGCACGAGGAGTTCCCGAGTGCCCCCACCTCTGCGAGACCCGAGTCTTCTGTCCAGCCCTGCTGATGCTCTCGTAGCTGACAAATGGCCGGTTTCCAGGAGTAAACCCCGAGAGGCAACTCAGGCCTCGCTGGCCGAGAAAGAGGGAGGAACAGAAGCTAAACAGCAACCATCAGGAAACACTTCTTTTTCAAAGAAAAAGAGGCCAAGAAGGGCTGGAGCAATAGCACAGCGGGGAGGGGGTTTGCCTTGCCCATGGCTGGCCCGGGTTCGATTCCCAGCATCCCCTATGGCCCCCCGAGCATTGCCAGGAGTAGTTCCTCAGTGTGTGAGCCAGGAGTCACCCGTGTGCATTGCCGGGTGTGACCCAAAAAGAAAAACAAATAAATAAGTAAATAAAAAATAAAAGAGGCGAGAGCTGGAATCTTGGTGGCTTTTCCAAAAGGAAGTCAGGGCAGTCTGACCCATGACGAACAGCAGAGCCGGGTGGGAGCAGCTAGAGAGGGCGGTGCTGGCCCCGCACGCAGCCCCCCAGGGCCCACTTGACACCACACGGTCCCCTTGAGCCCCACCAGGGCTGATCCCGGAGCACAGGGTTGGGAGTCAACCCAGCGCACGGTCCAAGCAACAAGAGGGAGAGAAGCAGTGAGACAGGGCCCACGTGACCCTCGGCTTCCTGCGCCTCCGCTTGCCAAGGAGAAGAACCAGCGGTGTGTCAAGACCCTTCCCGGGACCATCCCCTGTGGGCCGACCCCACCCTCACTGCTAGGAGGTGACATTTCTGGCTCGTATCTTCCGGCGTCACGTTTGGGCCTCCCGGACGCCAAAGGCCAGAGACAAACAAGAGACACTTGCCCCGGCGGAGGTGTCTGGAGCAGGACGAGTCCAGGCAGCGTGGCCTGGCTGGCCCAGGGCCGGCACAGGGGGCGGGAGGCCGCGCCCAGGCGATGTCCCACTTCATCAGAAAAGCGCCAGGTCGGGCTACAGCAGCACACGCCACACAGACAGACCAGGAAACGACAACTAAGTTCTGTCGGCCGGCGAGGCCAGGGGCTGCCTCTCCTCTCCCTGCCGCAACGTGACCCCGCAACAAGACGTTCTAGGGCTGCAGATCCACGTTCCCGTTCCCGGGAGGGCTGTGCTCAGCTCAACCCACGCTGGCAGGGGGCGGGGGGCTGGTTCACAGCGGCTGATCTCAGAGGCCTCACCACCCGGACACCACAATCAGTCACGGATGGCTACAGAGGCTGCCCCCGTGGGACCAAGTCCTCGCGGCTCTCGGCCGCTGCAGAGGGAGAGTCTGGTCACAGCCCGGCTCCCGCCCGGCCTCCTCCGCCACCCCCGCAGCCCTCAGAGGGGCTCAGTTAGGAGAGCAGCAAAGCCGACAGCAGCTCGTCCCCAGGAGACGCTCGGGAGAGCCGAGGCCGTGGTAAAACCCTGCGGGTACGGAGGGGCCCTGGCTCCAAGAAGGGCCCCCAGTCGCCGCCTTTTTCCCGGCCCGCAGCCCAGGTGGGCCGCTGCAGAATCTGATCTCAGAAAACGCAGAGGGCAGAAGTCGGGGGGAAAGGGCGTTATGTAAGCGCCACCCACGCCAAAGGGTCTGGGAGCGGAGGGGAGGTCGCGGAGTCCCCGCACCCAGCCCTGACTGCCCGAGCAAGCCCGGCCCCTCGCTCAGGAAGCACAGACGAGGGGCCGCCCGGCTTCCGGGTTCAGCTCAGTCCTTGCCTGTGTGTGTGTGTCAGTGGAGACGGCTGCTCAGTGGGGTCTGAGCCAGACCCTCCAGCAGAGAGAGAGGAGACGGCACGCGTGGCTGCAGAGGGGGCCGGGCGCACCGCGGTGAGCGTGGAGCATTCCCGGAGAACGCCACGAGCGCGGCCTGCCTGAGAGGGCCCGCGTGAGCCGCGCAGGAAAATAAATCCACGGATACAGGCTGCTCTGCGGCGCCCGGCCCCGCCCCCCGCCCGGCCTGTGTGCGGGGCCTGGGTGGGGAGTGCGCTGCCTCCACGGCCGAGACGGCCGGCCTCCTCCCGAGCAAGGATACTGCGGATGGCCTTTCCGTTCCCGTCACTGAGCAGAACTTCCGTGACCTCGGCAGAAGCGGCGACCTGCGAGGAGCGAGCCGGGTGAGGCGGCTGACAGCGCAGTATCATGCTTCCCACCCATTCCTCGGGAGCGATCTCCAATCTTTTTTCATTTTACGTCTGCATTATTTTAATCATTCAATCAAATCAGTCAATACTTTTATCATTCCATTTGCGGAGACTCTATCTTGCTATCACTCTGTTGGGTAATTGCATTGTGACAGGGGATGACGGTGTTCTGAGAGGCTTTCATTTGTGGGCCTCTGTTTATCTAACGGAGCCATCATACGAGCCTGTCACTCTCCTTTCAGCGTGCCTCTGTCTGCCTGCCTGATGCCCTTCATATAACTTTGCGTTGCAGGCAGATGGCTTTGTGAGGGTAATTTTCCTTGTGAGCTTTGACATGCTCGCACGTTGGGCTGTAACCTCGGCACATTGTGTGAGAGCGACAGGTTTGTCAAATGCCAATCAGTGTAACAATATGCTTTTATTTGTAGAGACATAAAAACTTGTCTAATGCACTGTGCTGCCACATAATATCTCCTGAATACATGACTCAGAACCCAAGAATGGGGAACGGCGCTCCTGAATGGCCAATCGAATTCAAAAGAATCTAATTACCCAGCGCTCTGGATCATGTTTGTTGGTGTAATAATGCAGGCAAAACATTAGCAGCTATATCATGTGCTCCAACTGTGATTCGCCTGCTAGTCTGTATCTTAGCAAATGGGACTATAATCTGGAAAAAAAAAATGCCTTCGGGACGGCAAAGAAAGAGTGTGCCTGGCCGGGACTGTCACAACAAGCCCGGGGCCGACACGGGCGAGTCTGGTGCGGCTCGTCCAGCCCCAGACCCACGCGACCCGGAAGGCCTCCGCCGGCCGGCCAGGCAGCGCGGCGGTGCTCGGCCCATGCTCCTTTTGTTCCGCCCTCTGAATGGGATCGGGCTGGAGAAAAGACCTACCATGAGCCCAGCCAAGCATGTCATGCCCCCTCCCAGCTCGCACACGGCTCGGCCCCTGAAAGAGAGAACAGAAGCGGGGCCATGTAAATGAGGCGGGCGGTGCTGCCACCCGGACAGGCGGCCATCTGCGGCGACAAGGCGCTTCCAGGAAGTCCCCGAGACGCGCGGGCCTGCCTCACGGCGCTGGCGTTTTGAAATAATTATGAAATAGCAAAGTCACAGAGCAGGGGGCAGCAGGGGGTCCCCTCATTAGAGGGCCAGCGCACCGCCACCGCTGGGCTGGAAGCCGGGCAGGGTCCCCGGCTGTCAATGGCAGGGCTGCGGCCGCGAAAGATAATTGCCAGCCCGGGCGGGCGCGGCTGGTCACGCTGCTGCTGCCTCGGAAACCGCCGGGCCAGAGCGCTAAGCGGCCACGGGCCCTGGCTCACCTTCCTGCAGCCCAGACCCTGGAGCAGGCCCGGACACGGGAGAGCCCCGAGAAGGGCTCGCAGCACGCGCAGGCGCCGAGCCCACCCGCACAGCACCGGCCGCTGCTGCGAGGGGCCGCGGCCCCCCTCTCCAGAAGCGCCTCCACGCCGCGTGACGGCTGGGGTGCCCACACGCCCGGCTGCAGAGTTTCTTTCCTCCACGGGGAAGTCGGGAGTGAGGCAGTGCCGTGAGGGGCGGCCGGCACTTGGGTTGCTGCAAGCCGGACCGTGAGCGGCCAGGGCTCTGCACTGTCCGTCTGTCTGCCCGCCCTGCCCCAGGCCCCCGTCCAGGCGGGAACAGAGAAGACGCAAAAGCGGAGGATCGCGACAAAAACAAGAATCGGGAAAGAACAAATTCCGGATCTCTGCATCTGCCAACTGCTTTCGAATTCTTAAATAAAAAGGATTTTTTCTGGTTTTCTGCCTAAAACTCGGCTGTGGGTTTGACCTCCGGCCACAGCCACAGCTGGGGCGCTGGTTCCCGTGGCTGGGTGGCAGCAGCCCCGACGTCCCACAGACACCCCGAGAGTGGAAGCAGCCTCTGTGCCTTTAAGGCCTGGGGGGCGCTGACTCCCGGGAAGTTGAAAGGACCTCGGCACTCTTGTTTTTGTGACCTGCACAATCAGGAAGGATTGATTAGGGCTTTGCTTTTGTTTTCCCCAAATCAAAGTAAAATGAAGCGCCTTGAGTGGAAAGGAAGCCTTTGACTAACAGCGGAGCTGGCCGCTGCGGAGCTGGCCGCTTCTCTCCCTTCCTCTCCCTCCAACTCCCTCCCGCTCCCTCCCACCCCCCCTTTGAACAACTTCACTGGAGGAAGGCCGCGATGGCCACCTTCAGAGGCTCCCAGTGTGCAGAGCGGTCAGCGGGGGCCAGTACCTGAAGATGTCCGCGTGCTGCAGGCAGTAGTGCGCCAGGACTTCCTCGGCGGGCCACAAGCCTGCAAGACAGCAAAGGCAGAGACTGTGTGACGGGACGGACTCCGCAACCTCTTCTCAGCCAACGGCTTGAAGACTCAGCGGCATCAGCGTGCCCTGACCCAAGCTTCACGGTGTCCCTCCCGGACACTCATACCCCTGGGGCTTCTTTTGTTGTTTTCCTCATCGGGAGATTTACAACCTTCCTCCCAGGAAACTGGTAAAATACCAGGAACACATTCGGCGAGACTCCCAGCACAAGACAACGGCCAAAACAATACCCATCAAAATGACCAATTCCTAAAGTTGGAATCAGTAATTCGTGCTGCTCTGGGCCTCCGACCCCAGAACGCACGACTGCCCTCAGCAGGGAGGGGTCTGCGCTGCTCGGGGTGAGGACAGGCAAGGCCCGAGGGCGTCCTCCTGGGGCCGGGTCTGGACTCGTGTTTTTAATATGCACAAATCGTGTTTCCATCAGCCAGAAATCAAAATGGAGGGCAGAAACCAAGACTCGCTCCTCTCGCGATCCTGGTGCATCTTTCCAGAGAAGAGATTCTTCCCACTGAACCCCACCAACGGCATTTCCACAATTATCATCAATTGCTTTCCTGAGGAGTCCGTCTCGAGGAGGAGAGAGGCATGCTCACAGCTCTAAGTGCTTTTCACGGTTTGCTGACACTCTGCGTTTCCAAGTGGAGAAGGTGGCAGGACATGCTTTCTCTGCGACAGCCTCGCTGACGGGCACAGGCCTCCCCCTGGGGGTGCCGGTGTGCATTCACTGGGCGGGACTCCCGGACACAGAGGAGCGGGAGCCCCAAGCCTTAGGGGAGCCCCGAAATGAGAAGAGCCCAGTGGGAGACGCCGGCAGAGACCACCGGGGCGCTCCAGGCCGGCCCCACGGCCCACCTGCCCGAGGGAACACGCCTCGCGAGGGGAACAGGAACCAACCCGCGGTGGGACTCAGAGCCCGGCCGGCCTCTCTGGGCCTGAGACACGGTCCGGAGTCCGAGGACTGCGGATGGAGGGGACAGACACACAACCGCCCCACTGCGGAGAAAGTGAGTGGCCGTGGGGGATGCCGCTGTCTGGCTTGCGGGGACTGCCAAGGCAGAGGGAGCCCCCAAACCCAGCAGCCATCCCGACAACCTGCGGGCACAGGCTCTGCTCCTGGGGGGTTCGAGGAAAGACGTGGCCCAGGCCACGCGGGTAGAATCACCCGGAACAGTCCTTCTGTGCCATTAGCGGATGATTCGGAAATTTAAGAAGAACGAGAGGGGAAGGGTATTTAACTCAAATTTATGCCTTGATTAAGTACCAGAGTGTGACTTCTAAAATGCAGCCTTTTAAAAGAGTTTTATAATTCCCCTCCAAAATTACAGGGGTTGACTTTTAACTAAATTAAACACAAAGAGCAAAGCTCAGAACTCGCTCGCTCGAAAGCCCAGCCCTGGTGTGTTACGGCTGCCGAGGGTTTGGGCGCCATCCCCTGGGCCTCCCGGGGCCAAGCCGCTCCCACTCTGGGGCCCCAGCAGGGCCCGCCTCTGCCCAGGACAGCGTGGCCAGGCCAGCCAGCACCCGGTCACTCTGCAGTGGGAGCTCTGGGCCAGTGGCACCGAGGAGGCCAGGAAAGGAAGTGCTAGGACAACACTTTTCTCCCCATGTTTGACCAAACGCGATTTTCTTCTTCGGTGGAAACTGTCCAGCAAAGGGGCAAGTGAGGGGCACTGTGGGTGACTCAAGTCCTCTCTAAAAAGTGCAATGAACCAAGTCCCAGTCAGACTTTCCTCAAGGTCTAGCCAAGATAGGATTCTGCCAACCTATTCTATTTTCGCTAACATTTTAAAATGTTTTAAAAGATATCCTGGGCTGGAGAGATAGCACGGCAGTAGGGCGGCCCACCCGGGTTCGATCCCCCAGGCCACCAGGAGTGCAGGGCCAGGGGTCAGCCCTGAGCGTCGCTGGGGGGGCCCAGAGAGCAGTTCAGAGGCTGCGGGGGGTCCCACGGGCGCAGGCAAGAAGAGAAGGAAACTGATGCCGCTTCTTGCATGACCCGCCACCCTGCTTGGGGCTAGCCCTGACCTAGAGGAAGGTGTGTCCACTCGAGACGCATACGGACTCGACTCACGCAGCAAGTGTCGAAGTGGAGCCCTCTGCTTCCGGGGTGGGGTCTGGCACCACGGCACCACCAATCGGTAGGACAGACGTGGGTGCGAGGGTGTGGCACTGCAGCCAGGGCCGGGCTGAGAGGAAGCGGGATGCCTCTTGCACTGTGGGTGTCTGACGCCCCAGCGGAGAGCCACGCTTCCCCTCGCCCAGGGACGCCGCCAGGTCTCGTGCCCCCCCCGCCCCTCCCCCAAGTGCTGCCCCAGGACTGGCTGTGATGCGGCTGGGCCATGCCCTCGCTGTGGACTCACTCTCTCTCCTGTGCACCTGCTAGGCTGTGCACAACCCTGGGGGGCACACCCCGGGTCGCAGTCATGCGTGTCTCACGAGGTGGCACCAGGGATTAAACTCTGAGGCCTCACGCGGGCAAGGCTGGGGGTTCAGCCAGTGGGTCCCGCCCCTCCGGCGAGTTCTTAAGCTCTTCTGCTTGGGCTCTTCCTCACGCTGGAGACTGGCTCGTTTCTCAGCCGAGACACAGACGCTCAGCTTCCCCCTGCCGAAGCCTGTGTTCCCTCCTGCACACATCTGTCTGTCTGTCTCTCAGCCTCTTTCATCCCTCTTGAGTAACCGTCTTAGAATAAAGCTATTTAAAAATAAAACCTAGTGCCCTCTACGAAGAGTCACGCAGACACACAGACACATGCAGACAGGGACAGACACACAGGCACAAACGTAGATCATTGGACACGGAGCATGGAGGGACACACACACACACACACACACACACACACACACACACACACACACACACAGAGACACACCCCTAAGTGCCAAGCACAGTAGGACCACACACTCAGATTGCTGTCCGCTGAGCCCAGGGACACACACACACACACACACACACACACACACACACACACACACACCTCAGACCACTGGTCGCTGTCTCAGCAGCATACTCAGGAGGTGGCCTCATCCCTGCTTCCCTTTTCCCTTTCCTCTGAAAAGCCCCACTTAGCGGAGTCTTGCGGTGCCTGCGTCCAGGAGAGCAGAAAGGGACACAGCCCGGCCGCCCACGGGCCACCCGCTGGACCCAGCACGACTCGTCCGGCAGTGCCCAGGCCACTGTCCTGAGCCCTGCCCTGTGGGCGCCTCCACCGCCCCCTCCCACAGCTCTGCAGAAGCATGGCACCCCCGGGGGCTTGCGGGTCTCCCCATGCTGGGGCAGGACCCCCGCCTGACTCCTGCATTGAACCCGCCGCTGGGGTCACGGTGCTGGGCCACGCGTGGAGGAGCCACGTCACCCCCCACCCCGGGGCCCCGTGGGGTCTCCTGCAGGCGCAGCCTCTCGCTGACCACCCTTACGAAGGGGAAGAAAGTCATCGCGACGCGGGAAGTGAGAGCCACGCGCGCCCCGCTGAGAGGTGGGAGAAGCTCACCCGAGCGCCAGCCCCCCACCCCGCCGGGGAGATGGCTTCCCTGGCGGCTTTGCTGTCTCTGCTGCCCCAAAGCCAGGGCCACTTCCGCTCTGACCTGTCAAACGAGCCACAGAGCAGACCCCATCTCCGGGGAGTTGCCGGGACCACAGGGCCGGGGCTCTTCGAGGAGCGTGGCACAAGACCAGACCACAGCCTCACGGCCCCGGGACCACCTTCCCGGGAAGGGCACAGATGCCAGGGCGGAGGCATCTGTGGGTCTAAGCCGGCGTGTCCTTGGACACGCCACACCTCTCCACTCACTGCCCTCACACACTCCACTCACACACGCTGGGCAGTGTGCTCCAGGGCTGGGCTCGGAATCCCGCGGTGTGTGCGGGACAGAGAGGCACCTGTGGCATGAGCGGGCCCCTCTGGGCCCACAGTGCAGGTGGATGGTGGGGGTGGGGGTTGGGGGGCGTGGCGACACCCCGGAAGGGCACCGAGATGCAGACCCCACCCCGGGGTTCCGGCCTGAGCACATTTTTCTTTCTTGAAACATTCACGATCCCGTTCACCCAGCTCTGGCCATGATGTGGCTCCCACATCAAGCCCGGCCTAGGGTAGCGGCCAGAGACGCCCAGCGAGTGAGCAGAAGAGGGACGCGCCACCCCAGAACTGGGAGGGGCGGCACCAGCCACGGCACAGTTAGTGTCGGTTGTGGCATCAGCCACGACGGCCACCAGAGTCAGTGACAGCGTCAGCCCCATGGCCAGCCCTGGTACCAATCCCAGCCGTGGCCACAGTGTCAAGCCAGAGTCAGTCATGGTTGCGTCCGGGGTTGGCCGCAAGGCCAACCGAGGGCACTGTCAGCCAGTGTCAGTCCGAGGTCACCACAGCACCAGCCTCCGTGGCTTCAACCTCTGTGGCCAGGGCACCATGCACGGCTCCCACACGGCAGTCGGGCCCCCAGGCCAGCTTGTCCACTCCTCCAGGAGGGAGCCAGGGCTTGAGGGGCAGGCGCCAGGCCACTTGTCCAAGGCGCCGAGCACTAGGACGCCCACAGGGACCCCACGGGACCTCCCCCCAGGAGGCCGCCCTGTGCCCATCCCTGCCTGTGCTGGCGGGAACTGCTTCGGGGACTCCAGAGACGCAGCATTTGGGGCTACAGCTTCAAGAGTGAGACGCGGGCGTCAGTGATTTCTGACGCAGAAAATTGTGTCTGTGCGTTCCCCAGGAGAGCCAAGACTGACCCATGGCACTGGCCACTGACGCCGCAAACCTATAGCCGGCAGGACATCCGGAGGGCCTGAGACGCGACTTTTCCGCTCAGGCCCGGCTGCGAGAGTCACAGTGCTGTGGCCGGCGCCCGCTCAGGGAGCATCCGCTCTTCGGGCCTGGCCTCCCGGGGTGGGCGGAGGGGCACGGGCAGAGCACAGGAGTGGGCCCACTGCCAGGCCCCTGCCCTGCTGACAGGTTCCGGGCTGGGCTGCCGCCTTGAGCGTGGCCCGGGGACACGGCGGGCACCCGCCCTGCCCCGCCGGCCACCACAAAGCCCTCCCGGCAGCCGAGAGGGCTGTCCCTCACACCTCTTTGTATTTTTAGAGAAACGAATTTGATTTGATTTCCCTTCCCCAGTTTTCAAACAGTCATTAAAAATTAAACAACACGGGGGAAAGGCTTTTGTGATTATAGCCTCATTCCCCTCTAACAAACTGGATCGATAAATTTACGTAGCATTGTAGATGTAAATTACAAAATTTATATTCCGCTATATTAAAACATCTACCAGAAATGATTAGCAGTTGTGAAAAGCAGACAGCTTATCACTTGCTGTCAGTGGCTCACGTCTAGTTAAGCAATAATGTGCTAAAACTGCTCTTTTGTTTTGTGCAAGAATTTTGGCAATAGAAGAAATGAACACGCGGTTAATAAAAACTCGGGCTGCTTTCTGCTTTGATGGAGGAGGCAGCTGCCTGTTCTCATTTGCCGCAGAGCTGCAAACCCATCAATATAATAAGCAGCTTAGATGCTTCCAGCACTGCAGCTGGAGGGACGGAGGGCGACTCGCTCAGAACCAATCCCCGGTTTAATTCTAACAAAGATGTGGCTGACATATTTGAAAATGCATTATAATGGGTTTTGAAACACGAACAATTTCTCTTTCTTTTAAATACTTTTTACAGATTTGAAAGGTGAGCAGGCATCGCTGGATGACAGGGATGATAACGGACGAGCAGCCCCAGGCCGGCCCCGAGCAGGGGGACGAGGCGTGGCTGCTTCCGGGGCACGAGGGGCCGGGAACTGAGTCCATTCACGCACGCGCTCGTGGCATCCCTGCGACAGAGCCCCCAGGGAGGGGGACAGCACCGGCCCTCCCGGGCAGAGTCCGCAGCCAGCCCGTTCTGAACGCCCCGCAGCAGGGAGGCTGGGCAGAGTGCCCGGGCCGGCCCCTCTGAGGGCGAGCCTGTGACGTCCACGCCAGAAGCGACGTCACCAGGCGCTTTGGCTCGTCTGCGGCCGCACCCCGGGCCCCGCGTGGGCCCGCAGGCCTCACTGCCTCGCCCGAGCCGCAGGGCGATAGCCGCGGGATCCGGGAAGGCTAGTGGGTGCCCACGCCCTGAGCCCTGGCAGCCAGGGAGGGCAACGTCCCCACTGCCCCCAAGGGCCACGCCCGCAGGGCCGCTATGCAGAGCTGGGTCGGAGGGGCGGAGGTCGGCGGAGGCCAGGCTGGTCCGAGAGACGCAGGCAGAGGGTCAGGGCCTCGCTCTGGGCTTGGTTCCTTCTCTTTGCTGCCACAAGCGGGCTCGGCCCGACAAAGTGCCTCTGGGGTCCGTTCCCCAGAAAGAACCTTTAACTCTTAAAGCCAAACAACCACTCCAGCTCAGCACACAGTTCCCTTCTGTTGAGAAAAACGCCAAGTTCGCCAGGCCGGCCTCCCAGGGTGGGCCCAGGCCCATGGGGCAGCTCAGCTGGGCCGCCGGGGCCGCCGCAGGCCCCTGTGAGCACCGAGCACAGAGCAGGGGGATGCCTCGCCCGTTCTCTCAGTCTCTGGGGAGGAGGGACACGGAGCTGGACTCGGCCAACCCCACCGCGGATGCGCAGGAGGCAAACCTGCCGGGCCACTCTCTGAGAAAGCCAGCGTCCAGCTCAAGGGCCCTCCTCAGCTGCCGCCCTGCCCTACACACCCCACCCAAACGTGCGGCCGGGCTCCTCCCTGCCCCCCCAGCCCATGCACCCGGCTTCCTTCAGAACTGGGTCCGAGGGCCCGGGCCTTGCCGCGCCACCGGCTTCGGCCGATTTCAAGGAAAGTGGCATCTCTGAGTCCTTTCTCCTCTCGGCCCTGCGTGCACAGGAATTTGGCTCAAATGAGCTGCAGGCTCTTAATGTTTTTCTGCAATTAAGAGTCCACGGTGTGTTCTGGAGACCCTTTGCCCGCGATGCAATCCTAATGAAAGAGTAATCTTACTGTGTTCTGCGGTGCCCAGGGAGGGAAATTGTGTAATATATACAATTTTCGCACGTGCCGCAGTGTGGAGAAATGTAATTTTCTGTGTTTTCTCTTCTAAGACTATCTCCCACGTTCCTGGATTGTCTCTGCACTCAGGAAGGGGATTGAAATCTCCACTCTGGCATTTATCTGCGGCTGTGATAGCTCAGTCGTCGGCCGCCAAATGCCAAGCGAGGGAATCTCATCACCCAGAGCCGGGCTGTGTGATGGGCAGTTAATAGATATATCAAACCTGAGGGTATATGCTAAGCTGAGGAGATGATTGGTCGCATGATACGCTGATTGATTAGCATAGGGAGAATGGGTTCTTCTTGACAACCTAAGATTATGCTTCAGCTAAGCTCAAATTGCTTACACCTCTTCTATTGGGTTTAAAATTACAGTCCTGTCATCTAAAATCTCTCCTCAATGAAATTTTTACCATATATAAAAATTAAAGGGAAAAAGAAGGTAGGAGCACTGGATGAGGGGAAACGGAGTAGATACATTTCATGCTACTGTTGTTGACGCCGGTGGGAACAGCTGATATGTAAATTCCCTCCAAGAATGTTATGCGTTTCACAAATGACTCCTGAATATTACACAATAATTCAAGGGGAAAAGTTCAGAATGTGCAAGTCAGTGAATGCTGTGTTCCCCGCGGCCCCGGGGCTGAGCCCTTGCTGTCGAGGCTGGAGGGTCCAGGCGAGGGCCCGCCCGCCCCCCTCCCAGGCACAGAGACCTTCCTGGAGCGTCTTTGGGACAGCCGGGAGGCCCCGGGGGCATCGTGGATTGGCCTCAGTGTGAAGTCGCTTGACCCAAGTGAGGAACTTCCTTAAGGAGCACTGAGACCCTGGAGGGGCCCCAAGGTGTGGGAGGCCGGGCCTGGGGTCAGAGAGAAATGATGTGACCATCCCCAGTGTTGGGTGACACTGGTTTGTCCTTGCTCCTTCCACAGGGAGTTAGGTTTCTTGGGTTACTCCCACCACAGTGCTCCCAAGGCACACCCAATTCCACCAGGCACTAATAATCCTAAACTGCCTTTCTCTTTCCTTTATGTCCTTTGCATGGTTTAACAACGTCCTTTTTGTACAGACACAGGAAGACAGTTGATGCTGTGCTTCTGTAACATGGGAGTTAGTTGGCTCCGGATAATATTTACTCCTGGGCATCCATCATGTTTTCTTGACTTACTTCCTAACACCCCCAAGGAGGGGGTCCCAGCAAGGGACAAGGATGGGCCCAGGGCAAGCTATCAGCTACCCTGGTATCGAAAAGGGACAAGTTAAGTGCCATGAGACGTATCAGTTAAGAGCGTGGTCATCAAACAAACTCTGTCACGACCCCAAAAGAAGTAACTGAACAGGGCCCTGCAGGGGTTAGGAAAGACTAACCTGGCCCGAGGACTGTGGTCTGGGACCTACAGCGAGATGTCCACAGGAAGAGCCAAGCTTTAAGCTTAATATATCTCTCACTGTGTTCATACAAAATGACTAGAAGTATTCTAAGAAGTCAATTCACTATGCTAGTTTAAATGGATTCCTAGCTGAGGAGAGGAGAAAGGAAAACACCCTGATGGGATCCCGCCCTTGTGCAGATCTCCTGGTAATCTGGAGTGCGGAACCCCCAGGTGGGCTCTAGTCCTTGAGTTAATCCCCTAGAACTTCCCCTGCAGGAGGGGCTTCACCCGGTTGCTCTTAGGACAAAGTTCGTTCACCCCCACCTACGTGTCCTCCGCCCTTCACGACTTCTATGTAACTACACCGTAAGAAGGATGAAGTAACTGCGCTGCAGGCGGATGGAGCTGTGAGGAGAGGGAAGGGGAGAAGGACGCAGCAGCTGTGAGGGCGAGGACGAGAATGAAATGAACCGTCCCTGATGCCCCCAGCTGTGTCCTGCCCCCTCCGTCCCGTCCCTCCATCCTCCGCTTGCCCGGACCCTCGGCAGGCCTGGGGGGCAACCAATCCCTGGCGCACACTCAGGCCTGTGCTCACCCCCATGCCCGGCAGACGGTGGAGACGAGTCAGCCCCAGACAGACCTGGCGGGCAGGGGACGTCTGAACTGGACTCACTGGACTCTGGTCACCAGGCATTGGCTGCAGGGAAGGCCGGACCCAAGAGAGCGGAGAGCAGCCTGCGGTGGGGTGGAGCCGCAGTGACGCCCAGGCTCCGCCCGGCTTCCGGTCAGTTCCGAGAGGTGGGACCCCCTGCAGAGGCTCTCTCGGACGGCACCCCCACACGCACAGCGACAAGGCGGCCAGCAGGGCCCGGACCTGCCGCCGCCGCCGCCGGGAGCCTCCGCCTGCCATGTGTGGACGGCTCACGCCGTGGATAGGGGTCTCCGCCTGGCGGGACCCCGAGTGCCAAGCAGAGGGGCCGGGGCCACGGCACAGAACTCAGACAGACGAAACTGGAAATAAGTGATGACATGCTGAGGCGGTTCCCAGAAGCAATTTTACAGATTTTTCTCTAAAAACACAAGGCAGGAAGTTAAAAGCGTGCGCGGGTCACTGAGGCATGGCGAGTTATCATTTGCCGCCACTTAGGGGAGAGGGGCCGGCCCCGGCCCCCGCGCCCCTTCCTCTCTCCTTCCCGCGCCTCACATCTTGATGTCTTTTAAATGTCACTTATTTTACATGAGGCGGGTGTGGGGACATGAGTCGACGGCAATCAGAACCATTATCCCCCGCCACGAGTCCGGGTCTTAATGCACTGTGACACCTTGGCTGGCCAGCACCACTTACCTTTCTGCCGGCGAGGGATTAAGTGGCGGCGTGTGAAAAGGTTGTGAGATGAACAGCGTGGGCAGAGCGGCCGCCACGGCAGCTCTCAGCCTAAGTGGGTTTTCCTCGCATGGGTCTAATCAGCAGGAAAGCGGGCCGGGCTGAGCCGGCCGGTCCCCCACCCCTGGGACCGGGCTATTTTGTTTTATCTCTTTGTACAAGCTGGCAGAAGTTTAAAGTGAAGGATAATCCGGGCCTGGTGTCTTTATGGGATCACATCCTCCCGTGAAGAGGCTTTTAACTGTCTGTTGCTGTCCTCTCAGAAAGGGCTGTGACAATCCCATTTTGCTGAGCACCCTCCCATGAAAGGGGAATAATAGCCGTGGCCGCCGTGCTCGCGCTGACCTCGGCCGATCCATTATCCACTAAACACTTTAAAAGTCAGTTTTGCATAGGCTGCAGGGGAATGAGGGGCGGCCGGCCGGTCCGCTTTAGGGACCCGGCCGGCCTCGTCCCGACTCCGCCACCCTGGTGGCAGCCGCCAGTCCCCGAGAGGCGTCCGGCCGCTCTCCCCACCAGAACCCGGGCCAGGCCCAGGGGTGGCAGCGGGGGGTTGTACCGCTGCTGCGATCCGAAGGGCTGGGAGGGCAGGAGGCGGGCCTGCTGGCTGCCACCAGAAGTGGGTGTGTGGCTCCGAGCACTGTGAGCGGGAGCTCATGCTCGGCTCTGAGCACTTGAGCGGGAGCTGAGGCTCGGCCCCAAGCACTGTGAGTGGGATCTCAGGCTCAGCCCTGAGCACTGTGAGCGGGAGCTGAGGCTCGGCCCCGAGCACTTTGTGGGAGCTGAGGCCGCTCCTTGAGAGGCTTGTCCGGGGCAGGGCAGGACGGGCGCGACAGGCCCACTCCCCACCTGGGCGCCCCCGGTGCTTCCTGCTCAGGGTCAGACGGGCACAGCTTGGGGCAGGCACGTGGCTCGGCCGGGGCCGGGCGGGGGGCTCTGCTCTGTCCACAGGGCCACAAGCCGTCAACGAAGCCTGGACTGGCCGACAGCTGGGGGCAGAAGGACCCGGACCAGGGCCTTGTCCTGCAGTGAGGCCTCGGGGGACTCACGGCCATGGCCCTGCTGGGTGCTCGAGCTCTGCGGCGTGGGGGAGGGCGGCCCGCCCTGCCTGCAGGAAGAGGCTGTCCCCAAACGACGCGGAGCTCCTGGTCCCCAGGGCCCGGCACAGGCCTGGCTGCAGAGTCCACCCAAGCCCCAGCTGCCCGCGTGCTTCCCGGGGTGGCAGCACCTGCTCCCAGAGCCTGCCTTCCCTGGGGACGTGACTGCACATCTCCGCTGTGCTGCACGCTAGGGGTGTGCGCGTGTGAGTGTGCGTGTGTGTATGTGTGTGCATGTGTGTACATATGTATATGTGAGTGTGTATATGTGTGTGAGCATATGTGTGTGCGCACGTGTGTCTGTGCACGAGTGTGCATATGTGTACGAGTGTGTAAGCATTGTGTACACGTGTGTATGTGCATGTGTTTGTGTGAGTGCATGTGTGTATGTGTATGCACATGTGGATGTGTGTGGATGTGGATGTGTGTATGAGTGTATGAGTGGGTGTGCGTGTGCACATGTGTGTCTGTGTGCATACGTGCACATGTGAGCATGCATATGTGTATGAGTGTGTTTGCATGAATATACACGTGTGTATGTGCATGTGTTTGTGTACGTATGTATGCATGTGCATGCATGTGTGTATATGTGTGTATGTGGATGTGTGCCCGTGTGTGTCTGTGTGTGCACACACGCGTGTGGTGGGGACACGATGAACCCCAGTGGAAACCAGGCTTCACTCACCCGAAGTCGGAACGGCCCCAGCCCCTTCAGCAGTGACTTCCCGGCTGCCTCCCAGCCGGGAGGAACACGCAGGCGCCACGCTGGAGGCACCTCGGGGTCCTGCACAGATGCAGTCAGGGGGCCTGGGAGAGAGGCTAGGGGCAACCTTAGGACGGACACACACAGGGACTCGGGCTCCACCGAGGGGGCTCAGCTCCTGGGGAGGGTCTGTGTGCTGAGGGTCGGGGGGGTGCCACGATGAGCTGCCATGGGGTGGGCAGGTGCGGCTGAGGGCCCACGCGGCCATCTTGCCTGGGGCGATCACGGCGCTCTCTGATCGGTGAGGGGACAGTGCCAGGACCCCAGGGTGGACACTGGGAGCTGGAGGCCCAACAGGAGACCACGAAGGGGCAGGGGTGACCAAGTGCAGAGGGGGCGCCGAGGAAGGGAGGGCCTAGGCCAACAAGGAGTCAGGCCGGGCTGGCCAGCGGCCTCTGCGCCATGGCAGGCCTGTCCAGCGGGAGAAACCCCGCTCCTCCCCACGACACCTGCCATGCCAGGCCCACACGCAGCTCCTCCGTCCTGGGAACGCCCACCCGGGTGAGCACACGCCTCGTGACATGGACCACGTGGCGCCCGCCGGGCACAGCCCCCCAGAACAGACACCCCGCGCCTCGTTCAGAGGCCACTGCCGAGGCCCGGAGGAAGAACGAGAGGACAAAGGGACGTGCTGCCTCCGCCCAGGCCACGCCCAGCGCTGCCCCGTGAATCAGGCCAGCCAAGCGCCTTATTCCCAACCGCCTTGTGGTTGGGGAAGGCAGAACCCCCCCACCCCCCTCTGCTCGGTTACTGACAGGAATAAAGATTATGCAAGAGGCAACACGTACCAATAAAGAGGATGGCCTAACGAGACGGGTCACAGTTCCGGATTTGGGGAATGGCATGCCGATGGCTCTCCACCGGCGTGTGCAGCTTGGATGGGCGCCCCTGGGTCCCAAGGGAGAGCCCAACACTCCTTCCCACCACAGCGAGGAGTTCCTACCCAGCCTGGAGAGAAGCTAAGGGCCCTACAGCAGACAAACTCAGACACAGGCCGTGCTGCCCGGCCAGCTACGAGGATCCGCAGAGCAGACGCTCCTACCCGCTCTGGGGCCTGGACAGACCCTTGTGCCATGAGCCAGAGTGCGGTGGCCTTGCAGGACTCGGCGGGGGACAGTGCAGGCTCGCCCCTCTGGCCTGCCTCTCTCCTGAGCCTCCACCCCCTCAGGCCTGCAGCCCCCGGTGCACGCCTCAGCTGGGACCTCCGAGATGGGAAAAGCTTGTTGTGAACGTCTTCAGAGCGTCCTTCGCGCCAGCAGAGATCACCCAGCACCACCGAGGCAGCCAGCCGGGAGACGGGTCAGGCTGGGACAGGGACGGTTGCACGGCCGCGGGCATGGAGCACCGAGGAGTCCCACCACCCGAAGGAAGCAGTTAAAGTCCCGACCTAGCCAGGACCCGGAGCTGCGGAGGTCAGCGTCCACATACTCGCCCAGTGCAGGCCACTGAGGTGAGGGCCACGGCGAGCGCTGGGCTCTAAGGGAAGATCTCTGAGGAAATCTCCAGGTCCAAGGCGTCCCTTAGTGATACTCCGACACTTAGCTCGCTTGCAAGGGGTCTGTGTCCACGCCAGTGTCCCGCCTTCAGAATCCGGGCCAAGCAGTGCACTGGCTGACCACGAGAGTCCAGAGACCAGAGCACAGACTATGACTGGGTCACCTGAGGGTCCAGAACCCTTGCCCCAGGCTGTGGCCCTCAACGCGGGTGACCTGCCGCCTCTCGTATTGGATTTCAGGACATTCATGACACAGAGGATCAGCCATGACCTTCCCGTGTGCAGGGGCTGACCCACACCTTCACGGAGAGGGGCCCGCAGGCACCGCCTCGGGCCTGGGCCTGTCTGTGGCCCCCGGTTCCCTCAGGGGCAGCCGCGGCTGCTGCCTCTACGGCGGGCAGGATTATACAGTGAACTCCGGAGCAACGTGAAAACCTTTATTTCGAAGTTCTTCCTTTCTGCGCTTTTTCTCTTTTTTGGTCTTGGGGCCACATGCAGCAGCGGTCAGGGATCACTCCTGGAGCGGCTGGGGACACTCTGAGGCGCTGGGTCGAGCCCCGGTCAGCCACACACACACCAGCCTCGCCGTCGTGCTGGCTCTCTGCCCGACGTGGGCAATTTCTCTCTCTCTCTTTTTTTTTATTAGTGAAACACCATGAGATACAGTTGTAGACTTACAAGTTTTTGTGCTTGGGTTTCAGTTATACAAGGATCAAATACCCATCCCTCCACCAGTGCCCATCCTCCACCACCACGGGTCCCAGCATCCCTCCCACCCCCCCCTCCCCCCATCCCACCCTGCCTCTGTGGCAGGGCACTCCCTTTTGTTCTCTCTCTCCTTTTGGGTGCTGTGGTTTGCAAAAGAGGCATTGGGTGGCAATCATGTTCGGTCTAGAGTCTACTTCCAGCATGCATCTCCTGTCCTGGGTGGATCTTCCTAATACCCTTTATTTGGTGCTCCCTTCTCCATCTGAGCTGCCTTTACCCCTAGAGTGTCCGGCTGGCCTCCAAGCCATGGAGTGAACCTCCTGGTATTTATCACAGCTGTTCTTGGGTGTTAGTCTCCTATTTTGTTACTTTATGTCCCCCAGATGAATGCGATCTTTCTATGTCTATCCCTCTCTGACTCATTTCACTTAGCATGGTACTTTCCATGTAGTACCACGTGTATGTAAATTTCATGACTTCATCTTTTCTAACAGCTACATAGTACTCCATTGTGTAGATGTACCAAAGTTTCTTTAACCAGTCATCTGTTCTTGGGCACTCAGGCTTTTTCCAGATTCTGGCTATTGTAAACATGCTGCAATGAACACACAAGTGCAGATGTCACTTCGACTATACATTTTTGCCTCTCCGGGGTATATTCCCAGGAGTGGTATTGCTGGGTCAAATGGGAGCTCAATTTCTAATTTTTTGAGAATCGTCCATACTGTTTTCCAGAAGGGCTGAACCAGTCGGCATTCCCACCAGCAGTGAAGGAGAGTCCGACATGGGCAATTTCAGATGAACACAAACTCTGCTTCTGTGAGAAGGTTCCTGAATGGCAGAGACATCGGAGGCCCCTCCGGAGAGTCACGGAAGGTGTCAGTCTCCTCGGCTTCAGTGGAAATGGGGCCCGTGGCCTGCGATCCGCCTCGCAAAAGTGCATGAATCCCACCGGCCATGTCCAGCACGCCCCACAGCAGCAGTGAGCTGAGACACACCCACTTTCTTCACACCCGGCCAAGCAAGGCGAGCCCCAGAAAATACGCAGCAAAACCCAGAAAGAGGGCTGGCAGAAAGGCTCAGCTACTCTGGCAGATACCCTGTCCGCGGGAAACGGCGAGTGGCGCCCTCCTCTCCCACGACGCCGGCCTTGCTCTCGGGTCTCAGATGAGCCTCGCTCTCCTGCTTTTGGTTGGTCTCTAGGACAGACGTGGGCGCTCCAAACACCTGCCGTCTCCCCATGAACGCTAGAACCGCGTGGGAGAGTGCTCAGAAGGGGGAGGAGGCTTGGAGGCTGGGGCCCCTGGACACAGAGCTGGCTCCTCGGGGCCTCTGAGCACTGGGCCAGGAACAACACGAGGAGCTCACACTCTCCTCAGCCCCCGTGGGTCACCTGTGGGCCAGCAAGGAGGAGGTGGGCCGACCCGCAGGGAGGCCTGAGTCACCCCCCAAGACACTTCCCAGGGCCGAGTCTCGGAGCTTCTTGAGGCCGCTGGGACAGCGCAGGGATGCTGGGGGCCTGGGGCAGGGCTGGGGACGCTTTTTGGAGCCATGAGAGGCAGACTTTGGGGGGTCTGCGGGAGTGTTATTTCTGCACAGGGCGAGGCAGCTCAGTGAAGCCGAGAATCTCTGTCCAACCCCCACCCGAGACTCGGGGCTCTCCTGCTGGTTTCTGGGCGTGGGCCTTTCTCAGCTCTGCTCCGAGTTCCAAGGTCTGGTTGGCGCCACCATAAACAGGGCGAGAGCTCTGGGGGTGCCCAGCACAGCCAATGGCTAGGGGCAGATGTTGAGCGGGAGGAAGGAACCCTGCCACGCGACCGGGGCCTGCAGGGGGTCGCACGGGACAGGGCGCTCTGGCAGCAGGGGCCTGGGGACGGGAGGATTTCTCCTGCTCACAGGAAGGAAGCCAGAGACCATGCTAATGACATGGAGAAGCGTGGCTGGGTTGACCAGCCGTGGCTGCTGGGCCTGTGTCTCCTGGGGCAGGGGGATGGGGGAGCCCTGGCCCGGCCTGGCCTGCGGAGACCCTCCCCACAGAGGAGGCTGTGTGCTCCTGCAGGACTTGGGACGCGGGTGCAGCTGGGAGCGGGTGCGCCCAGTGCTGGGGGTGGGGGGCGGTGGGGGAGCCCCTGGGTCTTTGGGCGGTGGAGTCACACCGGCGAACGCAAACCCCTGTGAGCCGGGCCCCCGCCGACCCGCGTCCCGAGTAGCAAGAGCCAGGCTGGGGAGGGCACCCCGAAGCGTCCACAGGCCGCCTCTCCTCGGGGGACGCTGCTTCAGGGTGGAGCGAGCGTCAGCTGCTGCTCGACCCAACGAGAATCAGAGCGATCACCCGTCCTGCCGAAAGCGGGGAGATTCCTCTCCAGCCCGTGGGTAAGTCCTGCTCCTTTGAAAACACAGCGGTAAGCCTCAGCCACAAAACCAAGACTAGAGGGAAGGATGAGGCGGGCTTAAAATAATTACTCCACCAGTCAAAAGCATCGCCATTAATCATACAAGGCACGGAGACGGTATTAAAGTGTCACCTTTCCCGGGCAGAATAATCCCGCCACTTAGCACAAGTCTCTCCTCGGAAGGGAACCTCTGCTGGGATTTGCGGCAGGGTTGCCAGCGCGTTGCTCCTGGGCGCTCGCTAAACCCCCCTAATGCTCACGGACCCGCAGGCGGCCCCGCTGACGCAGAGCAAACGCGGGGGTCACGCCGCCAAGTGCTCGGGAATCCAGCCGCAGAGAAGCCGACGCGGCCGGGGCCGTGCACGTCGCGGGCGCCTGCTCTGACTTCAGGCCTGCCGTGAGGACGCGTCTGCGAAGGCAGCCGGTCTCTGCCGTGTGCCCACCAGGGGCCGGCACGGCCTGGTCCCTGCCGGCCGGTCCCGAGGCGGCTCCTGCAAGCAGCTCTCGAGTCCTTCCTGCCACCACCGTCACCACGAGGCGCTTGGTGACTCAAGAGTCTGGGCAGGTTGAGGAGAACGAGCAGCACCGTGAGGGCTCGCGCCGGGTCTGCCGGGCACAGGCCGTGCGGGCGCCGGGCTCCCCGTCAGAGACAGGTTTCACGCACATGGTTCAGAAGCGTTCGAATGGTGGGAGGTGAAGAACTGGGAGGCGGGTCCGGAGGAAAGTTCTAGGAGACCTGCAGGGGCGGGAGGGAGGGGCTTCAGCCAGGGGGACTTAGTGTCCTAGCCAGGAGGCTGATGACCGGCTCCTCACCTTCATATCACCACTGACCACTTAGGCTGTGCTGCAGCTCCCCCAGGACGGACGGACAGACAGGCAGGCAGACACACACACGCACACACTCACACACACATTCACTCACACTCACACATACTCACACTCACACATAGACACACACACATACTCACCCACACACACACACACACATTCACTCACGCACTCACACATACTCACGCTCACACATAGACACACACTCACACACACATACTCACACCTACACACACTCACATACTCACACTCAAACTCACACTCACACACACTCACGCTCACACACTCATACACACACTCACACACTCCCCGCCACACACATACACTCACACACACTCACACACAGACAATCCCACATACACACACTCACACTCTCACACATACTCACGCACCCCCCGCCCCGCCCCGGCCCATGTCCTGCCACTACAGCACCGTGCAGGGCTCAGGGCCTGCAGAGCGGGTCTCACCCTCAGGCCAGCTTTGGTCGGGGACTGGGTGCCGCCCCAGCCTCCCTCCCAGCGGGGCCTGGCCTCTCTGCGGGGTCTCTCGTGCCCTGCTCTGGCCCATGGGCCTGGCTGTGGCTCCTGGCCTTCTCTGGGCGGCTGTCCTCTCCCCTGAGCCTCCTGTCCAGGCACAGAGCAGGAATTGCCCGAGCAGCCTCGCCCAGGGTGGCCAGGGACCCGTCCTCCTGAGCCTTGGCCATCTCTCCAGACACCCCAACACCCATAAGCCCCCCAGCTCGGGGACAGGTCAGTGTCCACGGCTTCCCTGGGGCTCCCTGCCTCAGCTTCCTCCGCCGTGGGCTCCCGCCTGTCCAGGCCAGCAGCGCCGGACGGACACATGGGAGACCGCGGGGAGTGTGAGCGGGGCGACCCCAGGGAAGAGTCCAGGGCTCACGGGAAGGCGGCGGCAGGCAGGTGCCTCGCGACAACACACGGGAGACTCCCATGTCGGCAACACGCGGGCAGCAGCCCATGGAAGGACCAGGTGGACCCCCAGCAGGGCCTGGAGTCAGCCCCGAGAAGCAGAGGCCACCGTGCACGGGGACGCGCACCCAGGCTGGCACAGCAGCCTGACTGCCCAAAGCGGCCCGGCCAGGGTTCGCCTGGGCTCACCACGTGCGGAATAACAGGGAAGGGGGAGACGAAGCCTCGGCCCGCACCCGAGTGGGCGCGTCGGCAGGGCAAGGCGGGGCGTGCGGCCTTCCTGCTCACGCCAGGCCCCACAAACGCTCTCAGCTCCCGTGGCCAGCGTGGCACCAGGGCCCTGGGGGAGGGCTGCGGGGGCGCCCACCTCACAGCGGGTGGTGACAAGCCCCCTGCCACGGGCGTCCCAGGGGGCAGCAGCCCCGGCAGTTTGATGGCAGAGGCATCTGGTCCACGGTACCTTCCTCCCCTGACAGGCCGGCAGAGCGGCCCTGTGCTCTCCGACTGGTCACTGCAGCCCAGCACAGACCACGGCCATGGCAGCTGGCCCACCTCCGAACGGGACCAGTTTGGAGCAATGAGGCTTAAGCACAGAAACTTCTGGGGACCCCACAAAGACCAAATGCTCCTTTTAGATTGTGGGGTTCTTGCCAAGACTAAAATGCTACCATTAAAGAACGATATTTCGGAAAACTGTCTCGCTCCGGGGAGAGAGATATTATGCCGATGACTCTGCTTCAACCCCCTGAGCCCCACCCAGAGGGATCCCTGAGCACAGATCCAGGATGGACTCCTGAGCACTGCAGGGGGTGGCCCCAAAATAGGGAAGGAAGGAAGGAAGGAAGGAAGGAAGGAAGGAAGGGGGGAGGAAGAAAGGGAGGGAGAACTAAAGGAAGGAAGGAAGGAAGGAAGGAGGAAAGAAGGAAGCAGAGAGGGAATAAGGAAGGACGGAAGGAAGGAAGGGAGGGAGGGAGGGAGGGAGGGAGGGAGGGAGGAAGTGAGGA
>NW_026606137.1:0-7500 GCF_029834395.1 Sorex fumeus
CCCCTCTTCTCTCCCCTCCCTCTCCCTTCCCTCCCCTCCCCTCCCCCCTTCCCCTCCCCTCCCCTCTCCTCTCCTCCCCTCCCCTTTCTCCCTCCCCTCCCCTCCTTCCCTCCTCCCCTTCCCTCCTTTCTCCCTCCCCTTCCCTCCCTCCCCCTCTGTCTCCCTCCCCTCCCTTCCCTTGTCCCTCTTCTCTCCCTTCCCTACTCTTCCTCCCCTCTGCTTCCACCCTTCTGCCTAGAGCCCAGCCCCTCCTGCAGGAGGCAGGCTTTCTACCACTGTATAGCCCTGACCCTTCTTCTTTGAATTTATTTAATCGACTGAACCAGCTTTCTCATAGACCAAGCTCCTCACCTCCACCCTACGGACATACAGGGGGGTGTGAGGATTAAGCGAAATTGTGCCATTAATCTCAGATATAAATACCTAAAACAACAAAGGGGTACAATTACCCTGGAAAACAATAACAAGGGGCTTGCATATTCCTGGTACAAAGTAGGTAACAAAGAAGAAGCTCACCAGAGGCCTCTTCCATTACACGGCCAGTGACTCTACAGAGCTGCAGACAGCAGGGAGCTGGGGGGTCCCGCCCGCTACCCCCCAGAGAGAGGTCAAGGCTTTATTCCATTTCAGTTAACAAATACTGCGTGCTGATTCTGTGCTGGGAGGTTTCCATGGGGGGGGATGGGGGAGGGACACCAGCTGCAGTACTTGGGCCAGAGTACTGAAGGTGGGGGGTTGGGGCAGGGGACATCGAGGATCAAACTCATGAGCTTGCCCAGGTAAGACACGCACTCTCCTCTCAGCTGCACTCCTTGCCCTAAAGCACCAGCTCAGAAGGCCGTGCCCTTGGGGCTGGAGCTGGAGCGATAGCACAGCGGGGAGGGCGTTTGCCTTGCACGTGGCCGACCCTGGTTCAATTCCCAGCCCCCCCATATGGTCCCCCGAGCACCGCCAGGAGTAATTCCTGAGTACATGAGCCAGGAGTAACCCCTGTGCAACGCCAAGTGTGACCCAAAAATAAAATAAAAAAAAAAAGAAGGCTGGTGCCCTTGGAATCTCCAGCTCATCCAACTCTCCTCACAAACCTATGATGCAGTGACTGTGATCGCCTCCATTTTACAGATGGGTAACCTGAGGCCTGGCCATTTCGCCGGGCGAGCCACACGGGAGCCGAAACTCAGACAGACCAGGCAGCAGCATCACAGAGTCCCCAGGTTGTGAGCACTCAGGTCTCTCTGCGCCCGGCCAGCCTGGGCCGAGTCCCTTCTCTTACAGGGCCAGGAGAAGCAGGTGTTTGGGGGAAGCATCTTTCTTTTTTTGTTTGTTTGTTTTTTCTTTAGCTTTTTGGGTCATGCTTGGCATTGCAGAGGGGTTCCTCCTGGCTCTACGCTCAGGAATTACCCCTGGTGTTGCTCAGGGGACCAAATGGGATGCCAGGGAATCAAACCCGGGCCAGCTGCATGCAAGGCAAAACACCCCACCCGCTGTACTATCGCTCCAGCCCCGGGGGAAGCATCTTTGATCTCAGCTTGCTCAACTCCTGATTAAACGCACAGTTCTCCTGTCAGGCAGTTGGTCTCTCTCCTGCTCCGTGAGGGCCTCTGGGAAGGCCGGGAGGCATTAAGGGGGAAGTCCACTAGCACCAGAGGGCAGCCTGCAACTCTCAGACCTGCCCTGGAGCAAGGGGCCACGGGGACAGTTGGCCTGTGCCTACCCCAAGAACCCACTGCTCAGAGTAAAAGGTAAGGTAAAGGCCCTCCCGTTGATCGTCGATTTGCTCGAGCGGGCCCAGTAACGTCTCCGCTGGAGACTTTGTTGTTACTGTGTCTGGCATATCGAATACTCTCGGTAGCTTGCCGGGCTCTCCGAGAGGGGCGGAGGAATCGAACTCGGGTCGGCCATGTTGGCCGCTTGTAAGGCGAACGCCCTACTGCTGTGCTATCGCTCCAGCCGTACTCTGGACAAGGACCTCCCCTCCCCCAGGCGGCAGCCCCCCCACTTCCCATCATCTGCTGGGTGACAGCGGGTTGGGTCCTCACTTCCTGCCTAACCCCATCAAGTCTAGTTTAGGGTCTCCATCACCATGCAGGAGTTGCTGAGACAGATTTCTAGGCTCTCGTGAGGTCAGTCGGGAGTGGTCGGGGAAGCCACTGCGCCTTATAGTGGTGGGAGGGGGGTGGATCACTCAGGCCTGCCTCCTCCCTAACAGAAGGCTGCACCCCCGCCCCCGCCACCCCTGCAGAACTTCTAGTTCCTTCTCAGGAGAAGGGACTGAGGATTGGGGAGTTGCCAGCAGAACCCCAGCCTATAGGGGGGGGGACTCCATGGGGTGTCCAGGAGGTGTCCACCAAGCTCTGTCCTATCTGGTCTGGAAGCCACTTCCCCAGATAGTCCTAATTACTGCAATCAAACAGTTGACACCAATTACTCAGCAGGCAGAGCGGGGGACCTCGCCTTTGCATATCTTAATGAGGGACTGACAGCTGCTGACCCCCGGGGCACAGGCCCTGCCAGCGGCTGGGTCACCTCTTTCAGAGCCAAATGACCGCCTGGGCAGCCTGTGGCAGGAGGGAGCTGAGGGCAGGGGCGTCCCTGTGCCTTGGAGTCCTTGGACTCCTCAGCGCCACAGAGAACCCAGGGAACCGCCGAGCCGCCCTTGGGAGGGTCCCTCCACGCCTCCCCAGGTGGACCTGACTTGTTCCATCCCGCTGGAATGTTCCATCAGGTGCCTCCCCTCCCCCCCGCCACCCACACCACCCCCATACCTCCTCGGGGCTCCGCTTCACTCTGCCCTGCGTGCACGCGTGTGCATTTGTGTGTGTGTGTGCGTGAGTGAGTGGGCGTGTGGGTGCGCATGGGCGTGTGTGTGCGTGCTCGTGCACGTGGGTGCGTTGTGTGCGCGGGTGCGTTGTGTGCACATGTGCGTGTGTGTGTGTCTGTGTGAGTGGATGTGTTGTGTGGATGTGTGTGCGTGCCTGTTTGTGCACGGGGGTTGTGTGCACGTGTGCGCCTGTGTGTTGTGTGCACGTATGTGTGCATGTGTGTGTGTGTGGGCGTGCCTGTGTGTGTGCATGGGCCTGTGTGTGTGTGTGTGTGTGGGCGTGCCTGTGTGTGTGCATGGGCCTGTGTGTGTGTGTGTGTGTGGGCGTGCCTGTGTGTGTGCGTGGGCCTGTGTGTGTGTGTGTGGGCGTGCCTGTGTGTGTGCATGGGCCTGTATGTGTGTGCGTGTGTGTGTGGGCGTGCCTGTTGTGTGCATGGGCCTGTGTGTGTGTGCGTGTGTGTGTGTGCATGGGCCTATGTGTGTGTGTGTGTGTGTGTGGGGCGTGCCTGTGTGTGTGCATGGGCCTGTGTGTTTGTGTGGGGGGGGGCGTGCCTGCATGTGCGTGTGTGTATGTGTGTGTGTGTGTGCGCGCACCTGTGTGTGTGTGCGTGTGTGTGTGCGCGTGTGTGCGTGGGGGTGGACGAGGTGGCTGGTGGGTGGAAGGGAGGTGCGAAGGGTTTTTTTCAGAAAGTAAAACCGCCCTCCACATGGAAACTGGTACAGGACACATTTCTTTTCCTATTTGGTTTGGTTTGGTTTGCTTTGGGGGCGGGTCACGCGTGGCAAGTCATACCACTGACTCTGCCCAGACACCACTCCTGGGGGGACGGATGGGGTGCCACGTTCTTCGCCTTTTTGGGATTTGGGTTATGATTGTGCCGTTTGACTAGGAAAGGGAGCTCGGTGGAGACTGTGGGGGAGAGAATGGCCTGGTTTCACGCCCAGGCGTCAGGCAGGGGAGTTTAGCGTCCAGATGACAGAGGGCTTCCGAGTTTAGGACTGAGCCTTCTGATGCCCGTCACCTCTCGCTGAGGCTACAGGGATGCCTGGGCACCAGCTTGAGCATCGAGAAACCCAGGTTCAAAGCGGTGAAGCCGGCTCCCCCCTCTCTGCAGTGGCGGGGAACTCCAGTGCCCAGGCAGAGAGTCCAGCAGGGAGGACGCTGCCTTGCCCCTACTGCCCAGGGCTTGACCCCGAGGCCTGCCGGGAGGGACCCCTGGGCACAGAGCCCTGAGCGGTGCCGGGTTTGGCCCCAAACCGAAACACCGAACAAGCAGATCCCCCGGGCCCCTGCCTCTCTGCTCCTGCCAGGCACCCCGAGCCCCGCTGGGGTCCCAGCCCCAGAGAAACAGCCGCTTCAGACCCATGGGATCAGCCCAGCTTTTCAGGATGCACAGCTGCTGGTCATAGCACCCCCACCCCCCCCCACTCCCAGGCCAGCAGGCTGTGAGAGTTCGCACTGCCCGCCAGCCGGGCAGCCGGTGCCCCCTCTGCTCTGTGTGCCCCATGCCAACCGGCCCCTCCAGCCTGCTTCGTTTCGGGGTGGGTGGCCCTGTGGAGCAGAGAAACTCAGCTTCCTCTTGGAGGAAGGGAGGGGGCAAAGCCTCTGACAAGAGCACCGGGGGTGTGGGTGTGGTGGGCGACCCCCCCCCCCCGGCTCCAGTTCCCTCAGCTACACACACAGACCACCCCAACACCACACGCCCAATAGTGCATGGCTCAGTGGCACCCACTCTGACTTCCGGTCTAGAACTTCTTGGGGAGCACAGGACGCTCCTCCCTTCCCCTCCCCAAGGTTCAGATGGAAAAAAAATCAAGGTTCCATGGGGTTCCCTCAAGAGCTGAGGGAGAATGTCTGTGACCACCAAGCTCACAGACCCTCCACCTGCGCCACCATGTGGAGTTTGTCCCTGCACCGTCACAGCTCCTGAGTGGGGCTGGGGTCTCAGCCCCACTGTCCCCGAGGCCCCAGCCTGCTCCTGACCCGGCTGTTCCCTGAGCACCCGCCTTCCCTGGGGCAGGCACCTCCCGGCCTTGACCTGGCAGCCTGGAGTCGGAGTCAAGATTCGGTTTCACTGGGGCTGGAGTAATAGCACAGTGGGTAGGGGTGCACACAGCTGACCCGGGTTCGATTCCTAGCATCCCATATGGTCCCCCGAGCACTGCCAGGAGTAATTCCTGAGTTCAGAGCCAGGAGGAACCCCTGTGCATTGCCGGGCGTGACCCAAAAAAGAAAAAAAGAAAAAAAAAAAGATTAGGTTTTCCTTTTAAGGAGCCTAGGCCCTTGCCTGGCCTGCATGGGGGGGTTCACTCAGAAGTTGGAAGGACAGCAGCTCAGAGACCACCCCTAACAGCCTCAGGAGACCGTATAGGGTGCCAGCGACCAAACCCAGGTAGACTGAGTGATCTCTGAGCTCAGAGCCAGGAGTAACCCCTGAGCACTGCAGGGTGTGGCCTAAAAAACATTATAAAAGAAGAAGAAGAAGAAGAAGAAGAAGAAGAAGAAGAAGAAGAAGAAGAAGAAGAAGAAGAAGAAGAAGAAGAAGAAGAAGAAGAAGAAGAAGAAGGCGGGTGTTATGCTAGGGGGTTTGCAATGAAGCCCGTTGTCCCCTGCCACGTGGTGCCCCCCCATCCCCTCCCCTTCACTGTGGTGGGTGTCTGCCCAGGCAGTGAGCAGTGCCTGGCTGGGGCCTGGACGCCGAAGAAGGTGGGAGGGATTTAGCTACATCTGCAGGAAAGGAAGGCTGTGTCCCGTTCCTGGGCACTGGGAACCCGGATCGTAGTGCTGGCCCTGCTGGCTCTGGTGTCGGGGCTACTGTGCTCCCCGAGGCCAAGGGACATTCAGCCTGCATCCGGGCCCTGCGTCCTGCAGCCGGGGTAGTGGCCGGCAAGTGCATGGGCCTGCAGGAGCCGGCAGACACAGGAGCCCTGTTCTCCGTCTCCGCCCTTTCCTCCACCCCAAGAACAAGAAAAAGAAAAATCTGTTGGAAATGCTTTCACCCCCCCCCCCCCCCCCGCACCCTGAACGGAGTTAAAAGAAAAATAAAAATACATTCCAGGAACCAGGAACGGCTGCAGAGCAAACTCAAACCAGAAAATGCTTAAAGATGTTTTAATGACTTAAACACAGGGGCCGGTTTGTGTCTAAAAGTTTCCACATTAAAAAAAAAAAAAAAGCAAATTCAATATTAAATATCCTTCCACTGCCTCCTGGGCCCCTCGGCTGCCGCTCCTGGTTCCCCGGGCCTCTGGGCGCCCCGGCCTCGCGTGTACCCCCCACACCTCGCCGGCAGCTGTGCGCCATTAGCACCCGGTGTGAACAGAGACCAGGCCCCTCCATAAAGTTTATGTTCACATTCCAAAAAAGAAAAACCGGGAAAAGGGAGAAAAACAACACCCTAGGTACGGGCCAGGCTCCTGCGTGCCGGCACTTTTCCCGTCCAAGCCCCGAGTCCCAGAAACTGTTAACTAACAGCTGACAGATTTTTACAGCAGGAATTAGACCCTCGTTTGGTTTGGGATTAGCCCAAATCTTACGTCTCATTACCGCGTTGCCTTCTTGGGGTCTCCCCTTTCTGGGACGTGGGCACTTAGGGATAGGCCTTCGGGGTCCGGGCCAAGTTCTCAGGATCTGAGGTGGGGTGGGAGGGGATGAGAACACGGAGCAGACGGATCGCTGGTGAGACGGGGGGTTCTGCTTGGGGCTGGGGTGCGTGAGCAGCCGGAAGCCTGCATGACCGACCGTCTTCGGCTCTTTGTCAGGAGGGAATTGGCTCCCCTCCCCCCTTCATGGAGGTGCATCACTAGGTGAGAGGCAGGTGTTGGCTTGGTGCGGGGGGCCCCGCCAGACCACTCTCCAGCCTGTGGAGGTGGCCCTAGGGTCGGTAGGTGCAGGGAGGGACCGACTGAATGAACACAAGACACAAGAGACATCACGATCACGATCACAACCATCCTGTTGTTCCGCGATTGCCTCGAGCAGGCCCCAGTAACATCTCCTTCGTCCCAGCCCTGAGATTTTTTAAAAAGTGCCATATTCAAGGCTCTTTCGGGGTTAGGAGAATGAGACCCATCATTGTTACTGGTATTTGGCATATTACAAGAGACATAATGCAGAGAAAACAGGACAGAGCAGACAGGACAGCAGACAGGACAGCAGACAGGGTAGGACTTTATTCAGGGCAGCAGGGGTATTATATACTTTGGGATGCAGGAAACTGTGCTTACATCCCAGAAGGCAATTGCATCACTAGGTCATATCATATATGGTTAGGAGAGTTACAAAAACTACATGTTTCATATGCTTGGTTAGTCAGTGTCAGTTACTTCTTATTCTTGGGCTAGCTGTGACAATTGTTTTCTTTTAGATAACCATACAGCTGAATCTTACGAAGACAATGTTTATGAGAAACAGCCTTCTTCCTGACACCCCATTCGCTCTCAATGGAACGACCATCTCCGAATGCAACAGCTATGTGTACCTAGGTCGAGAGGTCAACATGACAAATGACCTGGCACCCGAGCTGCGCAGGAGGAAGAGAGCGGCTTGGAACGGCTTGGAACGCCTTCAAGAACGTCGAAGAAATAGCTAAGAGGACGAAGAACCTCCGGCTCCGGGCACATCTCTTTGATTCCACTGTTCTTCCTGCATTAACATATGCCTCAGAGACCTGGGCCCT